>NW_017306986.1:772196-784241 GCF_000935625.1 Nanorana parkeri
CCAAAGTCTGCACATGGAACCAACCCGGCAAGTGCTCAGATGGCAGGAATGAAAATTCAGCCTGTAGAAGTAGATAAAGATGGAAGCATTGATATAGCACATCTGAGAGCCATGGTAGGTAACATAGTGCACATAGGAAGCTTTTGTATGAGTAATAAAGCTCTGTGCTATAATGAGTGACATTAGCCATTTACAGCATCCAAACAACTTGGTTACTTGGAAAAAAAATATTAAAAATAAACCCTAGACCACCTGGCACCAAGTATAAAGTCCTTTGTTGTGAAGGATCTTAACCTCATGTATAGTTCCAGAAAAAAAATAACGCTCCCCCCCCCCCCCCCCCCTCTCTCTTCCAAGCCTTTCAGGACACAGCGTCCTCTTGTTGCAGGGTTCTTGCCGTTTTTATAAAACCCTTTATGCAGGCATTTACTTTCTTTATAAAAGATAACCCCAGCAGTGCTATAATGAGATCTGATTAGGCAAGCTTCCTAGGAGCACACAACACCCTTTCATAGATGAAATGAGTGTTTTACTGTATATATACACTTTGCCTTTTGTATGAGCTTACACCTAGCACTTGCTTTGTCTTTTTAGGTAGACAAACACCAAGACAATTTGGCTGCTATAATGATCACGTATCCGTCGACTAATGGTGTTTTTGAAGAGGGCATTAGGGATGTATGTGACCTAATTCATAAACACGGAGGCCAGGTTTATTTGGATGGAGCAAATATGAATGCCCAGGTAAGGTTATATGCTCATTGTTCAGAGATGGATCATTATATATTGCCAAATAGATTGTTTTAATTGTCAAATTGCAAATCTATTTCTGTTTACTTAAGCAGTGTTAACGCCTTTTTTTCTTTTTGCAAACATACCCAGGTTGGACTGTGCCGCCCTGGTGACTATGGCTCCGATGTTTCCCATTTAAACCTTCATAAGACATTTTGTATACCCCATGGTGGAGGAGGCCCTGGAATGGGACCAATTGGAGTGTGAGTGACATGGCTATCTAAATATTTTCCATGTATCGCATATTAAAAGAGAAAATGCCCTGCATGATGTCTTCTCTATACATGTAGTTTTTATGTGCATTTTAGACCCCATTCAGACTGAGCTACATTCACACAGCACTGATTTGAGCGACTTTGAGAGACATTGAGCTACAGTGCACATATTCTAGCGCTACATTTGGCATGGACTCTGTAGCTGCTACATTGGGCTACATCCAATCAAAAGCGGTCTTGATGTGACATAATACCTTTTCCTGTTTCCTGCTTATATTTCTGTGCAAAAGTGACACTTCTGTAGCGCGACAGTTACGCAAAAAAGCTGGTAATGTGCGACATTGAGCTACACCATTGAAGTCTTTTGGGGCCAAATCGCACGAAATCTGGCGAAAAATAGGTCATGTTCAAGCGACAAGCTCAAGCTACAGGCGACAATGAGATGTGAACAGCTCCATTAAAATGCATTGGACAAGCTACATTGAGCTGATGTTTGAGCGATTTTTGAGCTGAAATCGCGCTACAAATCACTGTGTGAATGGGGTCTTAGAGTGAGCTTAACAACCCAAAGGAAAAAAGACAAACGTTAAACACAAATGTACCTCTTTCCAATCTAAAAGTTTAATTAAATATGATGTGTGTTTTTAGGAAGAAGCATCTTGCACCTTACCTTCCAAATCACCCAGTCATTGCGCTTCAAAATAACGATGTCCGCTCGTTGGGTACAATCAGTGCAGCCCCATGGGGTTCAAGTGCTATCTTGCCTATTTCTTGGGCTTACATAAAGGTAATATTCTCAGCCGATTTACTCCTCATGTGTAAATACTAACTATTTCATATTTTACTGCAATTTGTTAGTACTCGAAGGAACACCTTCCTTTTAATAATAGCGTGTGTGTCCTTTTTATGCCCTTTTTAGATGTTTTAAATGTTTTTCTTAACTCTACACCAACAGATGATGGGTGCTAAGGGACTCAAACATGCTACAGAGATCGCTATTCTGAATGCAAATTACATGGCGAAACGGTTGGAAAAGCACTACAAAGTGCTGTTCCGAGGATCTAGAGGCAAGTTTATGACTTCATGAGACTTTTCTAAGTTCTAAACATTCAATTTTGACACGTGTCACCTGGTCTATTGGTGAAGGTTTTGATACACAGTAGTTGGTAAACACTGGACAAATTCCCTTTTCTACATTCATACGAGAAGCTGAGCTCCAGGCAGATATAAAATGCACACATTTTGCAGCACTGTATTCCTTAACAAATCTTTAAATGCACCTAGTCTAAGTACGTTCTTTTGACTTGGTATCCACATCTTGCAATCTCATATACAACAATACTCGCACTGGAAGAGAGAGGGCAGGACTGGGAGCCCATCTGGTGTGATGCATGTAAATGTGATGACTAGGCACATGCTTAGGGTAGGGGACAGCAGAGAACAAAGGAATGAATGTCTCAGTCTGTTGCGGCTCTTACATTGTCTTACCAGGAGGCTGGGAGGGGAAAGGGGACACCACTGTATATCTTAACTAATTGGTGTCATCCACTTAGATGTGTTGTGTAAATATCAGTAATTGATAGAAATAAATCATTGACGGGTAAAACGACTCCTTTAATTGCATTTCCTACATATAACGTTCAGCTTTAACCAGTTGACATCCGCGGTGTTAAACCCCCTTCCCATCCAGGCCATTTTTCAGTATTCAGCGCTGCGGTACTTTGACTGACATTTATTCCGTATTTTTTTGTTGTTGCAGGTTGTGTGGCTCATGAATTCATCCTTGATGTAAGACCCTTCAAGAAATCTGCAAACATTGAAGCTGTTGATATTGCCAAAAGACTGCAAGACTATGGTAAGGAAAAAAAATCTTTCCTCCCTGTGATATCCCTGACTGTGACACTGTTGTTAGTGGAGTTTATGCAACCTTTTATGTATTGGGCAGCACTGAGAATTGTCCTGTAATTGTTGCCACCAAAAGAGGTAACAAAAATGTAAGCCGTATATTGTCTAAGAATGAATGACAAAATGGTATTAAAAACTAAAACTTAAATCCTTCTCTATAGTGAAGTGGTTCCAGGGCTTGCAGGGGTGGGGTTTAGGCATTCCACTTTTGTTATAAGCTGTGGTGCTGACATAATACAGTATAGCGAGAGGTATGTGATCATGTTAGCTGGCAAGTACTAGCACTCAAGTTCAGATTTTGCTTTCACTGTGACGGTGCATTGTTGCATGCCATCAGATGTTAAGTTATCTCAATGTTCCAGGTTTCCATGCTCCTACAATGTCTTGGCCAGTGGCCGGCACGCTTATGATTGAACCAACAGAGTCTGAAGACAAAGCTGAGTTGGACCGTTTTTGTGATGCCATGATCAATATTAGACAGGAAATCGTTGATGTTGAGGAAGGAAGAATGGACTCCAGGATAAATCCCCTAAAGGTAAATCAGAAACTGGTACATGGAAAGTTTGAGAAATGAAACCCTACATTTTTACTTTACATTTCCTCTGCCTCTAGATGCTTCGTGATGCATATTGCTAGTAGAACTGCAGGCTTTAGAAAAACAACTCTTGCAGTGGGACTACCCAAGCACTGCAATGGTAAACTGCTCATTTTTTTTCTAGGGGCAAGATAAAGAAGACATGCCTCCCTGGTCCTTGATGATGCAGATGAATGGACTGCATTCGTTATTTTTTTTATGTGATGACTTTAGTGGGGCTTAGACCTCTGTAGCCTGGGGAAAAAGGGGCTGCAGGAATTGGTCTAGCGCCAAGGATCGGGTGAGCACATATTCTTTGTTTGCTCCCCTAAAGAAAAATGAGCAGTTAACCCCTGCAGTGCAGGTGAAGCCCTGCTGTAAGGGTTCATTTTTTTTTAAAACCTGAAGTTCTTTTTAAGCGTATACTTTATACCTACACATTGAAAATGGATGGCACCAGTACATTTATTTGCACCATCAAAAGAGCAGAAAGCGCTCAAGTCAACATGAATCAAACTTTATTGTAAAATTCCACAATGCTATATAGAATCGATTTTGCAGGAGGTTAGGATGAAGGTAGACTTATTAGTGACTACACTACATTTCTGCATTAAAGATGCCCACACTAACTACTAGGCAAAGCTATGCAAAGCTGTTAACGGGGTCTTGGTTCTCCACCCTTTCCTTAGTAAGGATTACTGGAAAATGGGCTTTGAAATCACCATTGACCCAGCATGTGCAGCTGATCAGGATGGTCCTTTGGACATGGTTTGTGTCTTTTTGTTGCAGGAACATACTTTGGTATCTGGTTGTTCATAGATGTATCCTCATGCAGTTCTTTTTAAGTGCTCTTCTATAAAGCAGTTTTACAATACAGTTTGCTATGCACTATACCATATTCTTTTTTTTGTTTTGTTTTTTGTTATGCCTATTGCATAACAATGTGGATGAGCACTCATTGCTCTTCTGTCCCCTTAGTAGATTTTCCAAACAGAAGCAAAGTGCTCATGCTACTGTAAATAAATAATACCTCGTAGCTAAATTGTAGCTATAACCGCAAACGCTGAAAAACCGAACTCAAATGTATACATGGGGTACAAAGCGTTCTTCTGGCAACGAAATGCTGACAGTACTACAATGAATGTATCCCTATCGCTGCTACAATGATGGCACATTATGATATTCAAATTTGCCACTACACTGCGCAATAAAATCTCTGCATACTTTAATAGTGGAAAACCTACCGTTTCTCCAGATAACATGCATCAACAGATGTAATGATGAGCCCCAGTCTTCAGTAGGTTGCATCTGTACACAATTACCTTTGGTCCTCCAGTGATCCGATCTCTACTGGTGGCCTGTATGGTATGCGAATTCCTACCTGTCAGATAAACTATTCTAATGAAGGATGGGGGCCTGTTGTGTAGTGTTGGAAATACCCTAGTATGCCATACCTATGAACTTGATTGCCTTCTAGGTTATATGGTGGCAACTATGAGTTTAGATTTCTGGTGTGAGGAAATGCAGCTAGTGTTTGATCTGTTTTATATAATATAATGGGAAACCTTATGCTAATTGAATCGCTTTAATGTTTCAGAATATATTTTTTGTTTTTCTTATACGTTATGCTGTACTAAGTGAATGAAGAAAATTGTGTATTTATCTTTTGTGCAGATGGCACCACACACTTTGACAAGCATTGCATCTTCCAGCTGGGATCGACCATACACAAGAGAAGTGGCTGCGTTTCCCCTGGTAAATCTCCAAAGTTCAGTGCTCATGTAATTGAACAGGTCACCAGCATGTAGTTCTTATATGGGACTCTTGAGAGCTATTCCTTTTACTTTCTATGGAAACCAGGCTTCAGTTGACCAAATTAGAACCACATTGCCAAAATGTGTAAAGGGTGTACATGAGAACTTGTATTATGTCCGTTTCTTTTCATCTACAGTCTGCCAAATGGTTTGGCCTACTTTCCTAAATTTACACTTCCACCAAATCTGTTCACTGAAAAACTGACAAAGAATTGGTAAAAACAATTCACTGTTTTTACAGCTTTATAAATACATTCAAAAGCTATTGAGTGTCCATCAGAAAAAGACAGATTAAAATGTTGCTTGGCTTTGCAACTTCTCTTTTAAATGGGTCCTATGTGATCAAACCAGCGTTAACAAAGATGCTAAAAGTAACAGACAAAAACAATCCTAGCTGGGAATGCTAACTTTCCCAGACCCCTTAAGAGAATAAGTTGGGAAACCTGTGTACACTCAGACATGCACTTTTTAGGAAGGTTTGAAGGTGCAAATATTTGTATGAGCCTGCAGTAGGCCATTGGCATTAACTTGTGCCTAGATGCAGGCATGATCTGACCTCTGAATGTTTGTTTGTTTCCTTTTAAAGTAGTGGCTGTTTTATTAACAAGGATGTCATGGTGTGGGGGTCATATGTTGACAAGGTGAGGGACAGTTGTAAAAGAATGGTTAGATACCCTTACGCCAGCCTTACCTCAGGAGATATGTTTTGTTGATTATTTACCAGGAAATATGGGTTTTGCTTCCCATCTGGCTGGAAATTACAGGAACCTTGGCTCTACTGAAAACCTTAAAATAGCTCTAAACCCAATCAAATTTTTATGTAAGCTTTAAATATGTTTAATTTCAAAGGTTGGTTTCAATTTTTTAAGCTTTTATTAAAAATGTCTGTTCTTGCCATAAAGGCTTTGTGTATGTGTTTTGTAGTGACAACAATCCCCCAACTGTGCTAGTGAAGACCAAAGATGACCATGCCAGCAAACACATTATACAGGCACTGCAATCCAAAAAGAATGAGGAGAGCTAAAATTATTTAATTTGGGGGGAGGAGAGGGACTGGCAATGGGTTGATACACAGGGCTTTAACATTGTCCAGTTGGGCTTTTAGATCTACTTTTTAACTGAACATCTGAATTAGAATCATTATCAAATACAGTATTGTGCAAAGGTTTTAGGCAGGTGTGAAATAATGCTGTAAAATAAGAATGATTTCAGAAATGTGTTACTAGTTTGTTTTTATTAATGAACAAAATGGAAAGTAAATTAACAAAAGAGAAATCCAAACAAAATCAACATTTGCTGTGACCACCATTTGCCTTCTAAACAGCTTCAATTCTTCTAGATTCACTTGCACACAGGTTTTCAAAGAACTCGGCAGGTTGGTTGCTCCAAACATCTTTGAAGAACTAAGCACAGATCTTCTGTGGATGTAGGCTGCCTCAAATCCTTCTTTCTCTTCATGTAATCCCAGACAGACACGTTATTGAGATCAGGGCTCTGTGGGAGCCAAACCACAACTTCCAGGACTCCTTGTTCTTTACGCTAAAGATCCTTGTTCTGCTTCAGAATACATTTGGGGCCAATCACACGCCTCCCTGATGGTATGGCATGATGGATAACTATCTGCTTGTATTTCTCAGCATTGAGGACACCATTGAGCCTGACAATCTCCAACTCCATTGGCAGAAATGCAGCCCCAGACTTGCAAGGAACCTCCACCATGCTTTACTGTTGCTGCAAACATTTATTATACCTCTCTCTGGCCCTTCAGTGAACGAACTGCTTTGGCCTGCTACAGCCAAATATTTCACATTTTGACTCCATCAGTCCAGAGCACCTGCTGCCATTTTTCTGCGGCTTTGCGGCCAAAAAGACTTACCTCCAGCATGGAAACAAGGCTAAGTGACTCAACTATGCATTTCCAGATCCTATGTTTTCATGCTGAAAAATGGCAGCAGGTGGTCTGGACTGATGAGTCAAAATTTTAATTTTAGTCTGTAGCAGGAGGCAGTTTGTTTGCTGAAGGGCTGGAGAGTGGTATAATAATGAGTGTCCTTAATGGGAATATGGTTTGTGCGATGAATTCTTTATTTCTTTGATTTTGGATGAGCAGAGCTCTTTACACTATCAGAAAGATTCGGGTCTGATCAGTACTGGTTCATTGGACCCATAAGGGCAGGATATCCCCTCCTGGACATAAACAGGGAAAAGGTTTTCCATGACCATCTCTTTGAGAGGTCCATTCAGAAGGGGAGAAGCAGCTATCTTTATGCAGGGGTGAAGACTCTTCCTGAATATTTTTCACATGTGCAGAAGAATCGTAAATCCACCCAGTAGATCGTGCATCTACCCAAGTCCAGCACTTTTTTGGATTTACTATAGAGACCCTGTTGCCGTTAACTAGTTGGACATTTGTATGATTGCACTGTTGATCTGTTTACGCAATTCACATTTTCTTTGTGTGGACAGTTGATGATTATTTAGAGATTGTCTACGTGTTATACTCTGGTGTTTTCTATTCATCTAATTCACTTTGGTGTGTAACAGTCTGTTGTGGTTTATATATTTGTCATTTTATCAATAGCTCAACACTTAGGTTGTTCCAAACCAACTTGGAGATCTACAATGAATAAACAATCTGCCGCATCCCTTCAAAAACAGTGTACCTTGAAGAATTGATGCTGTTTTGAAGGCAAAGGGCGGTCACAGCAAATATTGATTTGATTTGGATTTCCCTTCTGTTCATTTACTTTCCATTTTAATAATTGATTGAAAAACAAACAAACTTTTCACGTTATAAACAATATGAAATAAAAATATGATATCAAAAATCATATTCTACAATTTCAGAACTAAAAGTGTTAAAGAGGAAAAAATAGCTTCCGTTCTTGCTTAAACCTCAAATGTGTTTTAATTACAAAGTTACAAGTGATTACAAGATTAATAGTAGATTTATAAATAAGTTCTTGTAAGAGTTTAAAGTGTTAGTTTCTGTCCCTCGTGTCTGTATGTCTGTGTGTTGAATGCCAGCGTGTGTGAGTCCTTTGTGCTCAAGTCGGACCCCCGCCTCTTGGGGCATCTAGCCTTAACTGTAATCTGAAACTTGGGCTACTATTAGGATTGAATGGGGATGGAGATAGAGGAGCCCACCGTATTCTTGTGTTGAATACTAACTATAATGCATTCAAATAAACCATATTATGTTACAAATATCAGTATTTATACATAATTCAGTGTTCTTTCTACTGAATTAACCTAATCAAGAAATATAACAGTAAAGAGATATAATACGTACTTTGTAAACACTTCATACACTTTGATTTTAGAATATCTCGCAGCCTTTCTTGGTAAATCAGGAATGTGGGCGGTTCTAACCATTTCTGCCATCATGATTGATCAGTAACACATGTATAGCAAATACAACCTAAACCACAGACTCTAATCTGATTGCGTATATTCCCATATGGAACAAATGTATATATAGAAAATCAATCATCACTTACGTTCATCACATGCATACATAATCCCTAATGAATAATATCCTTTTAACAGAAATCATTCTTACTTTACAGCATTTTTTAGCACCTGCCTAAAACTTTTTTGTACAGTACTGTCAGAAATCCCTAGATGCAAACAGTGTCACCATATGGGTCATTTTAAAGAAATAAAAGTAGCCTATAGCAACTTCAAGCTACATTTTTTTTTTCTGCCAAATTAAATGCTGAAAATTGTCATTTTTATTGCAGTGTAATTAGATTTAAAGACTTTTTTTAAAATGAAAAGTAACTAATTTTTTTTTTCTTCTCCCCAGCCATTTGTCAAGCCAGAGAGCAAATTCTGGCCCACAATAGCTCGCATTGACGACATCTATGGTGATCAACATTTGGTCTGCACTTGTCCTCCTATGGAGATGTATGAATCTCCATTCACAGAACAGAAGAGGGCTTCTTCATAGTGTTACAGACTCTTCTATGTTGTGTCCCAACTACCAATACATCTGTATAGCCAGTCAGCTATACTGAGTGCAACAAACGGTCTTCCAAAATTAAAGGAAACTTGTTTTAAAGAAATAATGGGGTTTGCTGAAAATGCTAGTGCCCTGGCTATCATGCTGAGACTCTGACTTCCATGATTTTTGATCAATTACCTGGAGCAAGAAGGCAGGCTTTCTACATACCTATTCTGTGACTGAGTACTGAAGCCACTGACAACCAGTCAACTAGCATTTTCAGAAGGACTTCAGCAATGGCAGTCCCATGTATGTGTCCTAACTGGTTTCTTTTAAGAACCATAAATGTATATATTTATTTTTTAATATTGTCAGTCTGCATTTCAATGGATTGTAACTGAAGACATTTTGTGAACTCAATGACTGTTAATAATAATCACTCCGGTGCAGAAATAGTGAAAGTATACTGAGTGAGACGACAGGGGAATTGTGTAGTTCCTCTTCCGATTATAAACTTGTAACTGAATGTTTTATGACGGGAAGTAGATGTATTTGGCAACTGCTGTTTTCTGTACTGAAAAGAAGTGCAAATGATCTGACAATTGGCATTATCATTGTAAATATTCAAGTCTTTTTCTTTTAAACCTTTTGTGTGTTGTTTCAGTCCAGGCAGAAGTAAATATTGAACAGTTTAGATCAGTGGACTTCCAGATGGTGTAAATACATTTCTTACTGATGTACCCGTTTCTGTATTTTTTTTTTTTTTAGTGGTAAAAAGGATTTCCCCCATATAAAATGTTTCATACATTTTGACTGCAAATATTATTTCTTTTAAACTTAACATTTTTGGGGGGTCATATTAACTGCTTGAAGACTGCGGTGTTTAGATCCCCTTCCCATCCAGGCCATTTTTCAGTGTTCAGCGCTGCGGTACTTTGACTGACATTTATTCCGTCATGCAGCGCTGTACTGAAATGAATTTTATACCCTTTTTGGGGACAGATAGAGCTTTCTTTTGGTGGTATTTATTCACCACTACGGGTTTTATTTTTTACTATATTCAGGAGAAATAACTGAAAATTTAAAAAAAAAGTTTTTTTTTACATATGTTTATAAAACAACTAATACCCACTTTTTTGGTAAAATATAAAAGATGGGGTCACGTTGGGTAAATAGACACCAAACATGTGAAGCGTAAAAATTGTGCGCACTCGCAAAAAAGTAGCATACCCAAAATTTGCCATAGGCGACGCTTTAAAAGCTTTTACAGCTCATCAGTTTAGTGTTTATCAGTGATTGATGGCCCTAGAACTATTGCTCTCATTCCGACGTTCGCGGCGATATGTAACATGTGCGGCGTAATGGGTGCAATCGTCGTTTTCGCAGGTATGCGCACCTGACGCATGTTTACATGCGTGTATGTAGGGGTGGGGACTTTTAAAAAAAAAAATTTGTTTTATTCTTTTTTTGTGTAACTTTAAAAAAATGGGGGGGGACTTTAAATTTTTGTACTATTTTTTTTTTTTTCCCACTTAGCAATAAAGTTATCACGGAGGGGGCTGAGAAACCCCCTTATGTGATAGCAAAAGAGGTGACAGGTCCTCTTTATGGAGACATCAGGGGGTTCCAAGACCCCTAATGTCACCTAGGTCCCCCCGGAAGAAGCTGATGAAGCAGAATTAACAGGCATCGCTGCCTCTTCAAATAGCGGGGATTTCCCGCTACACGCACAGTTACATCCAAGAAGCTCCCGGCAGGCCGTGTATACACAGCGGCTGGCTGGGAGGTAGTTAAATGTCACATATTACAAAATTAGTTTTGGAATCCGACCAAGTCCTGGGTGTGCACTGCCTACAGTTTTGGGTTGCTGACTTCACATTATTTAATCTGTAGGATTTCTTTCTTGGTTTCACAGTGCCAGCATAGAATGTAGTAAGCTGTGGTCTGTAAACCTTTTAACTCAATGAAGAGCTAACTTGTGAAAAATTTAAATATTGGTGCTCTTGGCACAGGGGTAGGGGAGGAGGATTAATAAAGCAAAGGGCTGTTTTACTTTAGCTGCCTTGCAATACATTATACAAATGCAATGTTAAAGCCCAACTCCTGGATTTCTGACTTATCCACTATTGTACTTCTGTCCATCCACAAATTCATCCCATTTTAAACTTTAACAGCAGGAAAGGGGAATCCAATATATTAGTATCTGTGAAGTCCTTGTACAGCTGCTGCATCCTAAGCGTGCTGGAAGGAGGAATTTTTGCCACGGCATTGGTCATTTCCTGAATTCTGGGAATACATTTTCCATGATTCATAGCCACTGCTTCCTGTCCTCAGGCAGAGCAGGAACAGGGAGCTGGAACGTTGCATGTGGGCTAAACTTATCGTGTTTGTAATCCACCCACAACACTCTGCACATGATAGCGCAGATAACAAGCGAAAATATTTACTGTGATTTTGAGAGGGTATTGCAGTGTTCCTCACATACATGGTTGTGCAGAAGGCACAGAGGAATGGGGTACATTGTTGGCAATGCACAAACAGGGTTATTCACAAAAGGGTGAAGATATTGGAGAAGTGAACAATCTAGGACAACATAGCTCAGCCTCCCTCTCCTCCCCCCAACCCCCTGGTACAAGTACTTTCCCCTCAGGTACTTGCGGATACCAAGTACTGAAATGTTTGTTTAAAGTCCGCCGTCCCCATGCAGTCACACAAACACGTGTCGGGTGTGCCCATGTACGAAAACTTATATTTACGCGTATCTCTAAACTGATTACCTGTAGGGGCTTTTAAAGCGTC
>NW_017306986.1:784275-804105 GCF_000935625.1 Nanorana parkeri
GAATTTTGTCAGTTTCACGGATGCATGCAATTTTTAACCTGCACATGTTGGGTATCTATTTACTTGTAATTTCATCTTTTATATTTTACAAAAAAAGGTCTTTTTTTTTATTGTGCGTTTGGGGCACTAAATTTTACTTGTGCATTTGTCGCTCCAATTTTTGGGTTTGATCGTCTTCTGCAATCAGTTTGCTAAACCCTTTATTTTATTTCAGAGGTTTTTTTTTTTCCCCTCACTGCAGCCGGAAAATGACAATTTTGCTATGGGGTCCTGTGATTTCTAGTTATGCCCCTGGGTGCTATAATGCATCTTAGAGATTTCCTGGGTATTGCTCCAGAATATATTGTTTTTTAAAGGAAGGCACATTGCCGGTCATGGTGACCGGGATATAGAGTCAGCCAGCCTGTTGTTGTTGTTCCTTGCTGTGTCTCCCCTCCATCTTCCTATGTGTTACCTGCTGCTGGTTTTGTGTCCTGTGTGCAGTTGAGCTGCGATGAGCAAAAAACCCCAGGGGTGTTTTTTTTTTTTTTTTTTTTTGTGCCTGCTCATTCCTCTGGGGTTATGTGATATGTAGAACCACACCTTACAAGTCCCTGTATAGGAAAGGAAGGAAAGTATTCCTTCAGACCACCCACAAATATCTGCCAGGGGAGGAGTGAAGGGGAATACTATAAAATGTCACTTGAGTAATAGCATTGAGTCTACTGACATCACATCCAAGGGATTTTACAGGTAAAACATGCATAAAATAAGATTTTTGTACTCCCTATAAAAATCCTTTTCTTGGGAGTTTATTGAGGGACACAAATCATTAAATGTTGGGTTATATGGCATCCTGTAGGTGGCAGTAGAACCATCAGTTAATGGCTTCCCTTTTCCCTCACTAGAGAATAAAGAATATATGTTAAATGTACATACAACCTTATAGGAAGATTGTGGTTGAAATGAATGGTGAGGTGACAGGGTCTCCTTAACAATTAAGTGTTTTTTTGTGTGATAAGGGGAATCAAACAGGATCCTTTTAAGAAGAGCATACTGATGGTGAGGAGGTAGTTGTGCAACTGTATAAAATACATAACAAATTACATCATCACCTGTATAAATATTCCAAGCTGGGAGGTTTGACCTTTCATAATATTACAAAACATCTGTTGGTACTGTTCTACTTGTACATTAGGTAAGTAAATACCACCCCCAGATTATATTAGAACACCATGTTTTTACTATGCATGCATGAATAACCATGGACCTCTGCTTTGAAAAAACATTAGCTGAACTGAGTTTATCCTCCCCCTGAGAAGAGGCGATTCAGAGGTAATATAATCAGTTCCTATAAATATGTCAATTCTACAGTAAACTTGTGAAGATCATCACAAATACAGAACAGCATTTTTTAGGACTGGAGAAAGCTATATATAATTGTAGCATATAGAAAGGGTTCTTTACAATAAGAGCTGTAGAAATAGTATTTTGCAAGAGCATGTCTGGCCAACTCGGTAGATTTCTTAAAAAAAAGGGGGCTGGATGTATTTCTAACTGCACAAAACATATCTGCTGCATGATATAGAAATACCATGGAAGATCATTGATCCAGGGAGTATCTGACCATGCTTTATAAGAATGTCTGGACTTCCTCTAGACCAGGTCTTCTTAAACTTTTTCCGCTCGTGACTCCTTTATGGCCGAGGACATTTTTGCATGACCACAGCATCGGATGGTGTCTCTCAACACACCTGCCAATTTTCCATGCTTTGAATGAGTATGGTGTATAGGGCTAGAACATGAAGTTCTTCTGCCCAAGCCACAATTAGTTCTGCTTTTCTTTGCGGCATGGCTTCTTCTGCCTCCCTGATGGTTGATGTATGCTACAGCTGTGACTTTGCCTGACTGGATCCTGGTAGGAAGACTCTGCAACTGTGGATTCGTGCAATACAGAGACAACTGAATCTCCCTGTGCTCCAAGATGTTGTTTGGGAGCCGAGGATCTGCTCCAAGCCTGAAAGTTAGCAACTTCCAAGGCATCGGAAGCACTTCTCTGACTCCAATGCCATATTGCCAAGAACCTTTATGCTAATGTGAATGGTCAGCCTGCTCCTGGACTTTAACATTGAGCATAAAGAGACAGCAGTTTTTCCTGTGGAAGGAACACCCTGGCCAGCTCCATGTCCAGGACTAGGCCCCCATAATCCAATCTGTGTGCAGGCTCCAGCATGGGCTTTTGAATTCCTTTAGGGTGCATATGGTCCTATGTACGTTGGATGGAAGAACATAACCGTTCACCTACATTCTGGAATTAACTCCCTCCTCGCAGTAGGTATTATTGTTGTGCGGATTTATTAAAATGTCTTTATTTTTTACCATTAATATATTTTGTTCTACATTTTTTAATCACATTTTGTGTCGCATGAAAATATGTTTTGTGTCGAATACAAAAATTATTTGCTTTGTGTACCAGAAACATAAATTTTACTATAATTTTAAAAAGGGGCAAATTATAGAATAAAATTAGGGATGCACCAGTGCCAATACTGGGCATTTTTATGAGTACTTGTACTCATGAATATGCCCCAATAGCGGCCCTTTAAAAAATGTTAATTACTTTGGCTGCCGTAAGGTCCCATGCTTGCTGGGGAACTTACAGCGCTGGTCTAGCCAAATATCTTCTCCTTCACCTACTGGGGAAACCCGGGCACAGCCATGGGGAGATCGCACCTGCCCCCGCAGTCCTGGTGAGACCCTTACTGCCATGAGGGAGACCTGTACTCGTCCACACAGCCCTGGTGAGCAACACAGATTATGTAGATTCATATTATTCTGCATTGCTGGGATTTGTTGTCCCTCTGCAGCTTGGAGTCAGTGGCAGAACTACCAGGGTTGCAGCCACGACCATGCCCTGGTGCTCCACCACTGTCCTAAAATCATTAGTCTGTATTGCTTTAGAAAAACTGTCACATGGGAAAGGAAAAAACAAAAAGGGTATAAGTAATTGGTATTGGCGAGTACTTGAGGAAAAATATCAGTACTCGGTCTGGAAAAATGGTATCAGTGCATCCCTAAATAAAATGCATATGGTTTTATTTACAGTAAAAAGGATTTGTATCGTGCCAGCAAAATCCTTTTTTTTTTTTTTGCAGTACATTACAGGACACAAAATCTTGTAGTCTTAGACCATGGGTGATATGCTGCTGCCTTCAGGTGATTAGACATGGGATGGGGAGAGAGAGATTTTTTTAATGCAACCAATCACTTAGTTGAAAAAATTGTGCAACTAATCGATTCTGAAAATTGTTAGCTGCAGCCCTACCTTGCTGCACCCCTGACCGGATATCTCAAAACAAGCAGGTACATGAAATGACCGTGGAAGGCACTGCTCAGAATACAGATATAAACATAGATGTCATCAGCACACCAGCATGAAAATTCCACTTCAGTGCAAAATCATTTTATTGATAGTTGTCATCACAACAAGTGCTTTCAGGGCCGTGTAGGGTCCCCTTCATTAGGCTCAAAAATAATGTCATTTTTGAGCTTAATGAAGGGGACCCTACGCGGCCCCAAAAGCACTTGTTGTGATGACAACTATCAATAAAATGAATGCACACTGTAGGGTGATCTAGTGAGTCACTGACCTGGAACAATTATACAGATCAGCAGTTCAAACTTTTCACTCGTTTTATAAATGTCACAATCTGCTTTCATGTTCCAGTATAGTGTTCATTATGCAATGAAGCCATAATTAGGGGAAAAATAAAGCCTTGGATCTCCTATATAGTGCAAAAAAAAAATACTGATGCAAAAATATCACAGGCTTCCAGGCATAAAGGTGCTAAAGCCAATGAAAACCATCTCCTACTACACAAAGTGAATTGTGCACTGGACATGCATCCGATTAGACTTTCAGCTCTAGCTCTAGGTTCTCCCTATTGCCCTAAACCATTTATTTACAGTCTCATTATGTCACTCCACCTACCAATTAAGAAAGACCACCAGAGATAAACAAGCCACTTTATACCAATTATCAGACAAAACCTCACTGAGCAAATACACAAAATATTTTCATTAAAAAAAAAATTAAAAAAAACTTCATCGTATAAAAAACATTTCTCTAGAAAAAAGAAGGGTTATGTTTCTACAGGTACACAGCATAGACCAGCAAATAAACATAAGCAACATTTCAGAATCATAAAATATTTAATAAGGTATATTTTAGGGGATATACTGTGTATAAAATTTGAGATCACAATAGGAAGCTAGTTTAGACCCTCTCCAAGCTATAACTGTCACCATTTGCAATGCTTTGCAGATTGTACTGCCACTGATACAAGGCTCTACTGAAGCATACAAAATGTCAACTAATAAAAAAAAAAAGTGGCTTTCTGTATTGGAAAGACAACAAATGTAAAATCACATTGCTAGAGTGTATTGATTATCTCTAAGAGCAAAAAAGAAAAAAGGGGACTAAAGCAAAAAACACAGATTACATTACACTAATGTTGCAACAATGCATACATATTGTTCTCATTAGTAATATTAGTAGTCAGCTGGCATAAGGTACAAAATATAAAGCGGAGAGAAGCTCACAGTAATAAACTACAAATAAGCTCTGCAACAGAACAAAAGGGGGAAAGGAAGATAGTAAAAAAGGAAAGAATAAAAACTTGAGTTTACTGTTCTGTAATCTAACACAACTCTTTGTATTAAGTGCTGTCAGTGTACGTTGAGCCCTTCCTTTCTGAAAGGAGTCTACAAGCCTTTTTCCTACAACACACTGTGGACCCTCTTGGCACTGGAGCAGAAAAATGTCATGGACCAGGAATGACTGAACAACCAGGAGGCTGTGCGTTGCTGAACTTCAGGTGATCAATTACTTGCTCTCGTTGTCCCCATGTATTCTCTTCCTCTGTTCTGAGGTAGTTAATACAAGCCAGACTGTAGGTGTGGTAGCCAGCATGTGACGGTGGTGTCTAAATCCATGGTCTTAAGAGACAGACTACCTCGGATGTTGCAACAGTCAAAAACAGAAGACATGGAGACATGAGGGAAGAACATTCCCCCCTGATTTGAAGAAAGTGTTTCCATTCCACGCTGCCTCTGTTGGTCCAATATTCTTTTTTTTTTTCTTTTTTTTTTTGTGATTTATTGAATCTGTCTTTATTTATAAAAAGTCAAAAAGGAAATGCTGTGGGAGCACAACCAATCACCGTCCTTTGGTGTAGCCAGGAAAAAACTGGTCGAGCAGTGTTTGCAGGACCTTGTTAGGAACCATATTGTAAGTCTTTCCAAGGTCAAAACGACATGCTGGACAGGTGTAGACCTCGGCTCGGAAGGAACGTTGCAAACAGCTCTGAAACAACAACAAAAAGTACATTTTATTCAAAGACAGTTACTTCACAGTCCTATTCATCACTGGAAGCTCTATATTTAAAAACACAGTCACCTGCTAAAGTTGGCCTACTCATCCATACTCCCTCACCACCTCCCCAGAACAGGAGATCACCCTACTTAAGGTGTTGGAGCTTACCTGGGTGGATGACATCACTGGCCCATAAGGGCGAGTGTCTCTTGTTCCCCATCCAATATTGCCAGCTATTATCACTGGAACAAGTCCTCAATCTCCATTTGAGTTTTGCACTATGGGGAGGACATGATCCCTTTTTCTGCCCTGATGTTTCTCCTTATTGCAAAGTAGAGATCATTGGGCAATATTATGATGGCTGCATTTTGTATGATGGGGATAAGGGCCCTGTAAAAATGGTTAAGGTAGCCAATACCATGCTGGGTGCTTTGACTTCATCCTAGACTAAACTTTCAGTGCTAGAATGAGTCCCTTAATCTGTAATCATTTCCCTATACAATATATACTGAGATCCCATTTATATACACCTGCACAGATGACTAGCATAAAGCAAAAGTGATTGGGATACATGCAAATATGAAAAGGGTTTACTCACTTTGCACACATTGTGGAGGCATGCTGTTGTAACTGGCTGGTAAACTAACTCCTGGCAGCACACACACATAAATGTTTCCTCAACTTTTTTCAGAAAGTTCTAGAAAAAAAATAAAAAAAAATTATGAGACATAATAATTTTAAAACAACCAAGCTAGGTATAGTGTGTGTGTGTGTGTGTGTGTGTGTGTATGTCCCTTGTGTCCACGTTCTGGGGGTTAAAAGCTGAATGCCAGGCAAACAGCTAAACACACACTTCTAATACATACACTGAGTGGCCAGATTATTATGACCACCCCATCAGTACTTCGTTGGGCCACGAGATAACTCCACGAAATTACTTTGTTGGGCCGCCTCGTGACTCCACGAGATGTTGAAAGGTGATGCGAGGAATCTGACACTGCACTGTTGCCCTTCTGTTGGCTTGTACCAGCCTTGCCACCCTCCGTTCTGCCCTAACATTGACTAGTCGCTGACGGCCACAATTTGCACGTTCAGACCCAGAGTTTCGGCTGACAGTCCAGTCTTTAAACACTTTAACAACAGCTGCTCTTGGACATTTAACGAATTCTGCTGTTTTGCTGATACTCGCTCCATGGCTCCGAGCGCCAACAATCATCCCACGTTCAAAGGCTGTTAAATCGCGTTGTTTGCCCATATCTTCACTTCTACTGTTGTGGTAAACAACCTGCTTCCCTATTTATAATGGTCTGGCCCTCTAGCAACTTCAGCGCGAAATTATAGCTAATTATCGCTAATTTGCCTACAAACGTCAGGTGGTCATAATAATCTGGTCACTCAGTGTAGATAGTAGATGTTTTCCTTGGCTAAGGGTATGCACACCTACCCAACCATTCCTGACATCTAGACAGTCCAGCCACCAGTATGGTCAGTGACCTGACTTTTCTCTACTGCAGTTTAGCTACACAGCTTGGTCACCTCCACGTATAGTGAAAGAAGCAGGTGAGCTCATCCTTTTTTCCCCCACTCATCCTTACTACGTTCCTTACTAGCACTGCAGCACATCCGATTGGTACCTACTGCTGTTCTTACCAGTCTTCCAGAGTTCTACTGTACAAAAGGATTGCAAGAGGTCCACGCCAAGTCAAATTTAAGAGCACTTTGTATACTATGGAGTGAGCTGCCATGTTGTGTTCAGATATACATACAGTAGCTTTACTGGAAAATAACAATTCTGGGAATATTCAGAGAATTCTGCACACAACTAATGTAATCATACCAGTCAAGACCATTACTTTAATTTCTAAACTAGACTTAACCACTTGCCATCCGCAATAATTGTAGGCCCATCAATCACTGATAACACTAAACTGATGAGCGGTAAAAGCTTTTAAAGTGTCGCATATGGCCAATTTTGGGTATGGTAGTTTTCTGCGATTTTGCGGGCGCACGCAATTTTAAAGCTTGACATGTTTGGTGTCTATTTATACGACATAGTAAAGTATGTCACCAGCACAGCATGGTTGAATCTTCAAGCAGTTATTTTATTGATGCACACACATCACTTCACACTGCAACATTTCGGAGCCACTCAGGGTCCCTTCATCAGGCATGCTGACAAGATGTGTGTGCATCAATAAAATGATCACTGGTTGAAGATTGAGCCATGGTGTGCTGGTGACATACTTTACTATTTGGATCTGAAGCGGCGCCACCCGCAGTCACTAGAGCACCCACCACAAGGGATATGCCTGGAAGAAAGCTCTATGTGTCCCCAAAAAATAATCCAAAATGAATTTGAGTACAGCGTTGCATGACGAAATAAATATCAAAGTACCGCAGCGCTGAATAGAGAGCCTGGCCAGGAAGGGGGTTTAAAACCCCAGTCAGCAAGTGGTTAAATAAAAAAATTAAAAAAAACAGAACAGTGATATGTGGGAATGTATATCCTGGTATAAACAAAATCATGCATCTTAATGACACTTAATAACATATCAGTCACACTTACAGGGCCCTCCTTAATAGAAGACAGAACCTCATCCCACAGCTTCTGGTTTTGAGAGTCCTCTTTAATAAGCCAATCCTGCTGTTCAGTGAGTTGAAATGCTTCCCCAGCTTTCTCCTCTTCCCCCTCCTCCTCTGACAGCTTCACAGACTTGGATGGCAAGGTGTCCTCATTTGTGTCATCTGTAATGGTAAGCGATAAAAAACAAAATGTCCAATAAAATCATGAAAGCACCATCGCCTGAAGCAGGAGGACCTAGGGCACATTGGTAAAGGGTGCCCTCTACTGGTCAGACCTAGCTGTGAGCCATTCTGAAACGTAGAGCTGACCAGGATGAGGAGGTGCTCGAAGTGATACAATATTACATTGTTATACAATGTTACACACAGGTTTTAGGTTTACACAATATAGAAACAAACAACTCATAGCCACACATTCTTAACACAGAGCCTTACTGTGTGTGAGTCTTTGTAACCCTCCCTCACAATGATTTACTACTCTTTTCTCTATTAGTTCAGTATTTAGTTTAATAAAGAGGGATCTACAGTCAAAAACTACAAATATGTATTTCTATATTAAATTACCATAAGTTCTATCCCACTCCTAATAATCACATCCATCTAGAGCAGTGGTTCTCAACCTGTGGGTCGGGACCCCCTCGGGGGTCGAATGACGATTTGCCAGGGGTCGCCTAGTGGCTCTCGGCCGCCGGGAGAGAAACACTTTCTCCCGGAAAGGTCGGGACCTTTCTCTGCTCTGTGTTTTTTTTTTTTAAATCGGAGGCCGCCGTAAGTCAGAAAAAAAAAAACCCACCATAGGAATGCATAGCTAGATTCCTATTGGCTATTTCACTTTGCAAAAGCCAATAGCAAACTAGCTATTGCACCCGCCCTCTGATGCTGCCAATCAGCAGAGGGGGACCTGAAGTTCTCCATCAGTTCCCCTTCTAGTGATTGACAGCAGCAGAGGGCGGGTGCAATATGTATGCATTCCATTTTCCCGGTCCGCAGCTGCAGAGATCGGGAAAGAGTCCTCCTCAGCTCACTCCTAGCGCAGCAGTGTCAGTTCTCCTGCCATGCCTCCAGATGTCGCTGTAGCAGCCACGTCATCCCTAAATTTTACCTTTGGGGGTCACCACAACTTGGCAAATGTTACCAAGGGGTCCCGGCCTCAGGAAGGTTAAGAATCACTGATGTAGAAGTTTGTAAACTTACTTAATTGCTTTGAGATGTACTTCCTCAATGCACTGACAATTTCACTGAGGCCTGTGAATATGCACTTCCTTGTGTCACAACTCAGAGCCTGCCATCTGAACTACAACTCAACATCTGACGGCATTACAGTGGCCAAACCACGAGAGTGACAAGAGGTGCCAAGCCAACAGGTCCTGCTTTGTCTAATGGGAACTCTAGCCAGTTGGGGACGTCTACAGGGTCCACATCCAGGAAACGAAACAGTGCCGGGAGCTGGTCAGGTGAATGTAGCTGGAAGGAGGCGTCATCTCGGCGTACGATGAGGTGGAACGGGTGTCCCCAGCGATACGTGGCTGATGCGGAGCGAATAAGGTCCAGCAGGGGACGGACTGTGCGTCTCATGCGGAGAGTATGGCGAGAGAGATCCGGCATTATTTTGATGGTGGCACCGTCAAAATCGGAGGGGCCATGCCGCCAGGCCTGTCTGACGATTTCCTCCTTTATGGCGAAAAAATGAACCCTGCAGAGAACATCTCTTGGAGCAGAGGGTGTGGGAGGACGGGCCCCGTTAACCCTATGGACCCGGTCAAGCTCCAGGGCCGCATCATGGGGCTTTCCCAGGAGGGCATTGAGAATCGCTGTCACGGTGTCTCTAAGGTGGACTCCAGCCGTAGCCTCCGGTATGCCTCGTAGGCGCAGGTTGTTTCTGCGGTTCCGGTTTTCGGAGTCGTCTAGGCGCAGGTGCATGGATAGCAGGCGGGTGGTCGTCACTCTCGCATCTGCCTCCAGGGCGTCCATTCTGGTCGATAGTGAGGATGTGACGGACTCCACTGACGTGACCCGGGTATCCACCTCCGTGATGCGGTGGGTAAGATCATGGATTTCCTTCGTCAGGGCCGCAACAATGGAGGAAGCCATGTTATCTAGGTCTCTCTTAGTGGGTAGATGTGGCAGCAAGCCGCTCAGGCCTCCCCCGTCCTGAATGACCAGGCCCGGCACATGTGGGATCGCCGAGGGGCCGGGCGGGGACTCTAGCCGCGGCGTGTCCGGGAGCAGGGCCAAGGACAGGGGGCTGTCAGGATCGTGGGACTCCCCTGTGTCAGCAGTCAAAGGCAGTGTGGTACGGGTCTGCTTCTTACCCGACTGGAGACCGGCCGTGGAGGAGCGTGTGAGCGCCATCTTGGAGGCCGCCGCGGGAGTCGGACCCGGTGATTTGCGGGCAAAAAAGTCGTAGATCGAGGCAGAGCGGGGGTCACCGTGAGTACCGCAAGCCTTCGGCTCCTTGGGCATGGGTAAATTGTGGAGATAAAGTCAGCTAAAACGTAGATCCAGCTTGGTGGTCACAGAGCTCCCCTAAAGCGTGTCTTCACAGCTCCATGTCCAGGCCACGCCCCCACAACTCAACATCTGAACAATGTAACATTATCATTGTTTGCTGGAAGCAGTGCATGATGGGATGTAGTCTTGAGAAATTGAGATTGCATCGCATCAAGCAACAAGGAAAGCACAGGAAGTTGATGAAAGTGATGGGAAGACAGAAGGCACCACTCGCTACATAAAAACGATTTATTTTTTTAAAAGTGACCTTTGATTGCAATTTCAAAAACAACTCTAATAAGTGTTCTTATCACAATGCTGATGTTATAACAGGATCATATGTGCTGGGACTTTAGAACTCCCTTAAACTGCTCAGTCACAGAAGGTTAGCTAAAATGGCAAAAAGGAACAGAAGAACCTACCAATGTTAAGAGAATGACCTTAGTCTCCTTCATACCATAGATGATACCCCACATCTCTACATCATTCCGTCTCAAAATATGTGACCCTTTTATCCCTCACTTTAGGAAATGTGAGCCAAGATGGGAAAACCATTCCTGACCTGCACACAGCTCTTCTGAGCAAGTTTCTAAAGCCATTTTTACAAGTATTCATTTACTACATCTCCCGTCAGCCAGAGAACTCAGACTGGGGAAAACCATTCCACACAACAGACCTGCAGATCTCCATACTAGTAAGTGAAAGAGATGGATTGAACACATTCATGAATTACAATGATGTCATGTTATACTACAAGACATAGTCATGAAACCCTAAAATATATATTGCAGATTATGAGGAGGACATGAATATTTTCTGAAAACATACCCTCTTCGATTTGCCTTTTCTGGTTTCCATTGCTTTGGGTGCCGCTATATTTGGAGTTGCTGCGAGTGCCATGGCTGTGCTCTGGGGTACTTGGCTTGCTCTGGCTCCTGGAACTCTGATTGGATGAACTGGCTGGACTGCTGGGCTCAGATTTTGTAGGTGGTTTCTTGACTTTTTTCTCTTTGTTAGCCATGGCTTCCAAATATCCCTCTGGAAACTATATTTCATGCCAAAACAAATATTTTACAATGTATTTCAATCATAATTATTAGCAAGTATCTACTCACTAAATCGGTAAAAAAATTACAGGCTTTTGTATTTAATTCGTGCTTCAGCTTAACCCTATTGCTGCCGGGCCCTGCTCCCCACATTAAGGCCCTATGCACACAGGTGTGTGGAGATTCTAGCAACAGGAATCCCAAGGTGTGTCCATAGAGATCAGGCCCATGCGCCCATTCATGTTAATCGATAGGGTAGCCTCACCTGTCCACACGTAATCCTACGTGGAATGATTACCTGTGGATCAGGAGAGAAGCTTAACCCGGGCGCAAGCTCTATACTTTGGGGAAATATCTCATAGCTCTAAGCAGACCACGGATGGTTCTCTTGTGAGAAAAAAAAAATATGAGAGATTGAGTCGTTGATCTTCTCTTCTGCCGCCCGGCACTCACTAACGTTGCACACAGAAGTGCTCAGTACTGATCATATTTTGTTATAAATGGCTGTGATCTGCTGAAGCGACCCTGATCTTATAAGGGAATGCAGAGGGCATAAGGCTTATGGAACTGGCCAGCTGCAAGCAGTTCTGTTCCAATGTAAGCCTTGCGTCCTTGGCAATGAAAGGGTTGAGTAAACTAAAGCTTTTGAGTCAAATATCTCTGCCAGGCAGGCTTTTATTGCATTTGAGACTCTCTCTGTCTCTTCTGCAATAAAAAGGTCTTACCAGCCTGCCAGCAACGTTTGTTCTGAATGTACACTGAGCTGCACGTGGGCAATTCAGTGTACATGCTCAGCATGTCTTGGCGCCAGGAAGAATTAACCCCCATGTTATGCCATCCCAGGACAGCCAATCAAAAGGGTCAAAAAGCACCGAACCTGGAAGAAGGTGCTCGCATCAATGGATGGGAGGTAAGTATAGTGGAATTTAGTTCAACTTCACACAAAACCATTTTTAAATGACAAAAAAAACAAACATGTGAATGAAATGAAGCTGCAGGGGGAATTACACTGCTGGGACCTGTTACTCTGAATTGGACTTGTCAATTAAAACAAAAGAATAATGCACACTGTGCCCCTGTCCTCACCTGTAATGTCAAGCCAAGTTTCTTTGAGCGTTCTATGCCTTCCGCAGTCCATGGAGCAGGCTCTACGTCATCCCTCCGCAATAGATATCGCCATACTAGGAACCCACACTTGCCTATTTCAGGCCAGTATTTTACCACCTACATAACAAAGCCAGGCAGTATTCATAGTGTTTTTTACAACAAATGGATTTCTAAATAAAAAAGTTGCAAGCCCCGAGAAATTCCATACTTAAATAAGCTTATGCAAAGATCTTTGCCTTCATTTACTTAAAAGGAGAACTATGAGGTGAGTGATTTACACTCATCCTCATAGTTCGAGCCGACGTGCGACATTGAAACTGTCACACGTCGGCTCTACTGTTGCTCGCTCACGTCCCGATCATCTCCCTGTAGAGTCAGTCACCGCTCCCGGCAAGGATTCCCCCCTCCCCCTGGGCGGGCACAGCTGGCTCTGCCTCTAGATAGACAGAGCCCGCTGTCAGACAGCTGGATGGATCTCGACAGTATGGTCAGGATCCGTCCCGGTTGCGGCACTCTCTGTATATATGGGGCAATATATATATACTGAGTTTCGGGTCACAAAAGGAGGTTAGTATATGTCCTCCCGTGACCCTAAAGAGAACTATGGGATAAAAAGATTACCATATGGTTCTCTTTTACCGTTGGAGAGGGAAGCATTTCTAACTCAACGCAGTATATTCCGATAACCATAAACAACCTACTACCTGCAATGCATTATATAAAAGCAAGCAACAATCTGATTGGTTGTTACATTCCTAAACTGCTATTATAATAGGTTTACTCATGTACAGCTCATATAAAAAATTCCTTCTCACAAAATCGGACATTTATATAGAAGAAAATAACAGAAACATTTCAGGTGAAATTAATTCGGGGAACTTTTTCAGCAGAGACATTTAAGCAGCCATTCTCGTGGGGTGGAAGACCTTATAAATGCCATCATATCTGTTGCCATCTTCGGGGGCATATTTGCTGATTCTACGCCCCTTGGAGCTTCGGACTACGCGGACAGGCTTTCCGGCTCTCCAATTCTTAGACTCGGCTCCATCTTTATCATTCAGGGCCGCATCACAATTTAGGGCCAGGGCCCTAGAAGGGGATGCAAGAAGATGAGAGCACAATAAACACTGTGCAATATGAACGCCTCAATCAATCACGTAACAATCATAGTGTAAGCATGTCATTGGTAGAGTTAAAGTATAACGTTTTCTTTGCAATAAATATTAGAAAAAATCAGAGGGTGTGAGTGTGTGCATATATTTGTACTTTTATTACTATCCATCAGGGCTCTTAGATTGGGCCATTTTAGATACAATAATACATAGGGGTCTATTTATAAAGAAATGGCAGTGCCATGTGTTCTGTAAGGCAAAAAAGAATCTCATGTAATACTGCATTACGGCCACCAGATGGCGCTGAGGACAGCTCCATTAAAGCCTTACAGGTGCACAATTATACACATTGTTTAAGACTGCTTATGTAAATATTTATGGAAAGCTCTTGCCACCAAGAACAAAAAAAGATGTAGCATTTATTAATTTTAAAATGAAGGGTAACATATACATTATATTTAATTACCAATTAATTCATAAGAGTATGTAAAAGAAAAGAAAAAAGGGAGGACATCCATTTAAGTGATCTATATGGTTTTATTATATCCTTTCTAACCTATCTAAAATAATACAAAGACAATACAAAGATTTCAGGTATGCTGATCAGATTAAATAATGGGATTTACAGATAATAGGTACATACTTGTAACCTTGCAAGCAATAAATGCTACATTTCATGTTCTGATATTTGAAGGAAAATGAATCACCACAGTGACATAACAAGTAGTGCATATAGAAAGGAATACCCCACAACATCAGACCATCACAAACCAAAAACCTCAGTGGGCAAACTCTATTAGAAAACAAACCCATTGGTATCTTCTGCTTCCTTTGGCTGCAAGCTCCATAGTTACAGGATTTCAGTGATGGAGTAACGTTATATTATACTGCGTCCTAATATTGTACTAAAAAAATACAAGGAAGAAAACAACTTTTGCTTTGTATTTCTGGGCTGAAGCACACACATAGCTGCATCTTGTGAGACCCAGCTTGATGACTGATTCTTGGACACGCATTGGTGTGTGCATGACAGATCCCCATCCATTTCTGTCAAAAAAGACAGGCCTGCAATGTGCTTTTGCAAACACAATTTGCACAATATTCACAGAGGGGTATTCCAGTGTCTGAAGTGTTGACCCATCCTCCATGTGTGCTATAGTCTATGTTTCCTAAATAAATGTAGGCAGTATGGCATGTGTGAATATACAGTAGGCATTAAGCTGCATCTCTAAGGCTGTAGGTAAACAATCAGCAGGGTGAGTACCATGTGATGACACTACTTTTCCTCTTACTTCCACTAAAGTATTTGGAGTGTTGATCACAAAACCATTTCATCACAGCTAGGACTGAATATGTTGAAGAGCGCCTTCTGGTATACCAGCAAAGTTCAGCATCTTAATTACTAGCTAAATATTCAATATCTGTAATGGAATCAGTGACAGTCTGTGTCCTCGGTACCTATCATTGTTGTTACTGCACAGGACCTACTCCACTTTGAGATCCTTTTCAGGGTTGTAAAGGTGGTTCTGATTTGATTCAGTCCAAGTGGAACTGCATCAGAGCCAGAGGACAGCCTGGAGGCCCACAGGGGTTTTTCCATACATTCAATACCTGGGGGGGCCTTTATAACAGTATATTTCAGCATAGAAAGAAACTTTTAAACATGGCATACATTAGTACATAATGGCCATGTATTATTATGAACAGACCAAACTCATCTGACAATATTAAGATCCAACCCCAGGTCTTTACTCCTTGTAGTAACTGAAGCATGAGATTCTGAAATTTCCCAATCTCTGGTCCTTGTTAATATTTTAACATGAATAAATGTTGGAAATAATAACCCTCACCCTGTACCACGTCCCTTCATCTAAGCTGTGGATATGCCTGGTGCTCTATCTATCCATCCATACACTTTACAACCATCGCAAGACCTTAGTCTTGCGATGGTTGTAAAGTAATTAAAAAAACGTACGATCTGCCCATCATGGACAGGCAGATCGCACTTGCGATCATCACCGGTGTGCGGTGTGCACACACCGGCCCGTTCGGCATTTGTCTCCCAAGCATCATTCAAACCAGCCGAAAATCGTACGATTTTCGGTTGGTTTTCTAGCATGCTCCTTAGACATGCGACCGTACAGTAGAAACGGTCGCACGCCTTCATTCACACTGCACGATTCTTGTACGATCGCGGGATTTCCCGCGATTCTCCTACAAGAATCATGCAGTGAATGGGCAGCTTTCAATAAAACTGCCGGAAAACCACTAACTCTTTCATGACTGGAGATCATCGATACCTGGATGCCCAGGCCAAATTTAACAAGGTCAGCATGCATCTGTTTTTTGGACAATAACCCAATGACTTATTTGCATAGTTTAATATTTTTGTATATTTAAGGACATAAAGGGCTTTTATTTGGCACACAGTTTTAAGAAAAAAACCTTCCAATGTTTTTTGTTTATAGACTGACAAATACACAAAAATGTATTAAAAAAGATGGCAGTGTTCATATGCAGGTCTGGATGGCAGTGTTCATATGCAAGCCGAAGACTCCAATTGTTTTAAACGAAGCCTCCAGCCTGCATGGAATCACCATGTCACAGCTGACATTGTAATCACATGACAGGCAACCACTTTGGTTCCTCATCTTCAGTGGGCACCCTAGCTGTCAGCAACAGCCAGGATTCAGAGCCAGTAGCCACAAAATAAATAATAAACAGACCCATAAATTTGCATGCAGGATATATTTATTTGTAACAAACATAACCGAGCCACAAAATGTTATCAAATAACCAAGTCTTTACCAAAGTGCTGACAAACCATACACACAGGACTCAGTTACTGCTTGCACCATATGAGTGTTAGGAGCATGTCTAGTGACCCTACTCCTTTAACGACCTCCCAGCTCCTTCTGGTGGTTGCTTGTTGCCGCTGCACTCATCCCAGGCTTCTTGTCAGGTGTGGGCTAATTAATGCTGTCTCTGCGAGTGTTTTGCTGGCTGCAGCACTAGTCTAATCAGCTTTGACCTAATGAATCTGTTCACACACCTCCAGCTTTGGGATTGGCCGTGTCGCTGGTGGCGCTCTATTTAAGCATCATTAGCCTATTCCTCAGTGCTTATCATATGTTTCCAGCTGATCAAGTCTGCACCTGTGTCTGAATTCTTGCTTGTCCGATACCGCTCTTGACCCTTGGCTACGTTTTCTGGATCCCCCTTTGTCTGCTACCTGCCCCGACCTTTTGCTACATTTACTAGATACTCGTCTGCTGCCGGCCCTGACCTGAATTCCTCTTCTACTACTGAACTCACCTTCCACTGCCCTACGCTGCGTTTACTTTATGGGTCTGTAGCAACATCCACGGGCAGAGATTATAGTACTGGGGGCATCCAAGTACCGGTAGGCACACTAGCCTTAAGGGAAAGGCAGCTGATAAATGTGAAACACATCATCACTTTATACTCGGACCAGGGTGTTTGCATAGGACACCTTACATTTATATAATTAAAAATATATGAAACAATTAAGTTGACTATAATATCAATAATAATTACTGGCACTGCAACAGTTTATCTGTAATAGAGGGATAAAATAAGGATTCTAGTTTTCAACTGCAAAACTATGTGACAAATCGTAGGCTTTGAGTTACGGTACAGTCAGTGACTTCTATCAATACAAAACTCCTTAACCACAGACCACAAATAAACAATATACGGTAGGGAACACATTAGACCAAAAAGACCAGTTTTGCATGTTAACATGACTTCTCCATTATAAATAGTTTTAGTCATAAAAAATATCAAGTACACTTGGATTCCGAACATCATCCACTAAATCTGTGCATATTTATATTTCATGGAAGGAACTAACCTGTTCATGTGAGTCAACGTCTGATCAAATGAATGTTCTCCAATCCTTTTGTTTCCAGAAAGATCTCGACCTCCACTTCCGGTGTATGTAAACTCATCACCCCGGTCCTGAGAAAAAGAAAATGTCTTTAGAAAGAGGAACTTTACCCACCAATTTTATGGTCCCCAAAAGCTGTTACTTTTAAGGCATGCCAACTGTCAAGGTCATCAGAGTGCTTATTTCAGCTCTCAACCAAACTTTCATGTCCTCATATGGCCGGTGTCATAGCGGATCGCACGTACAGGACAATGGCAACTGCAATTAAAAAAGAGGCTAAGAGATGGCACCTTCCTTGACTGTAAGAGATAAGAGGTTGTAGTTCTGCTTTAATCGATTCTTCCAACTACTTATTAGCAATTTAGGATGGCCAATGCCCAAGTGTTGATTCGACGTCTGACTTGAGCAAAATAAATTCTGATAGGCTGCTATGATTTACGGCACTTAAAAGGAGCTCTTTACCGAATAATTTAGTGTGGCATTAAAGGATATTCCCCCCTCCCCTAATGTTAGTGTAAGGACTTATCTAAAATCATGCCTCTTGATCCGATCATCTTCTTTAGTGTATTTTTCAGATGATCGGAGACCGGCACCAGCGCTGACTCCTCTTCTCTGATGTCCCACAGAGTCTGTGCGGGTGCACGCTGCTCCATAGACTTACCTTGCGTCTCTCCTTGTCTCCTGGCCGAACATCCGAAGTGCGCATGTGCCTGCCCCAAGATCCTTTGCGACTGCCTGAGACTTTTCAGATGTTCGGACGGGAGCGCGCAGCGAAGACACAAGTGAGTTTAAACCTGTTTGAAAAGTTGTTTAAAAAAAAAAAAGTTTTTGCATATATCTACTGCTTGCTAGCAGTAGATATATGCAAAAACACGCTGGGGGTTTAATAACCCTTTAACCCCTTCATGACTGAGGCCTTTTTTTCATTTTTTGTACCCATGTTATATTCCACATTTTAGGCCTGAAAATTACTTAAAACCCCCCAACATTATATATTTTCTGAATGCCAAGACCCTATAGAATAAAATGGTGGTAGTTGCAAATTTTTATGTTGCGCAATATTAGCGCAACTCCTTATTAAACCTCAACATTATGTGACAAATTTAATTAAATGACCCAAAACGCAACAAAATACCCATTTTTTAAATGAAATATAAAAGATGAGTTTACAAATTGCATGCGTCCGTGAAACAGCAAAAAACTGCAGTAATCCAAAAAGTCCATAGAAGATGCTTTAAAAGCCCCCACAGGTCATCAATTTAGATACCTCAAAATACTGGCCCTAGAATTATTGCTCTCACTCCGGCGTGCGCGGCGATACCAAACATGTGTAGTGCGTTCGTCGTTTTCATACGCTGCAGCTCGCGGTATACTGAGACGCCACAGCTGTAAGGGATCCCGACAATTATGTCTGGATCTGCCCAGCTGCGTGACAGCTGGCTGTGCCTATCTAGAGGCAGAGCCAGCTGTACCCGCCCCCTCCCCCTCCGTTCCGCTAGTCAGCGCTGGAGGATCGGAGCGGGGAGGGGGGAATCCAGTCCCTGCCCTGTCACGGCTCTCCGTGACAGGATCGAGAAGTGAGAGAGCGCCGGTATGTGTTCGCTCACTTCCCGATCTACTGAGCCGACCTGTGACAGTTTCATTGTCACAGGTCGGCTAGAACTATGAGGATGAGTGAAAAGCACTCACCTCATAGTTCTCCTTTAATATACACATTCATGCAATTATGCATTCATAGTGAAATCATTACAATATTTTTAAAAAAATCAAGTAGTTGAATTTGACTTAATATCAGCCTTTTGTGGTGCCCTATACAGCAGAGGGAGGCACAGCACTGGGAGACAATCGGGTGTGAAGAAGAGTAAGCAAAAATATAAACCCATCAAGCTTCTGCTGTTCTTTCACTGTCCAGTCAGAAGGCTGGGTGCATGTATTTCTTAACTATAGCACAGAAAGTGGAGTTCTCCACCCTGCTGTGCTGCGTAAATCTCAGGACTGGATGGGCAGAAATTCAAATCCTTTAGCAGGTAAAAAAAAATTTTAAAAATCTGTGCATTTAGACATTTGCTTTGAGTTCAGCTTTAACAATAACCATAAATCATATATTGTGGATTATTTCACCACACACCACCTGCATATACTCTTTGAATTAAAAAGAAAACTATTTTATAACATATTGTGTTGTATAATACATACCACTTCATCTTCAAATCCACCTGCTAAGACAAG
>NW_017306986.1:804139-870285 GCF_000935625.1 Nanorana parkeri
ATGTGGTTAAGTAATTTATTTCTGGGCTGTCCTGATTGATTGGCATTATATATATTTTTATTATTAATTTTTGAAGGTTTAAAGCTCATTTCCAGGCTCTATTTCCTGCATAGAAACAAAACCTACCTGAATGCACTTTTTACTCACCTAATGCACCATTCTAGGCCGAGGCTTCTCTCTTTTTTGTGTTTAAAGAAGTTGGGGTCTCCTTCAGGTTTCCATATCACTTTCTATGTGATGAAGACACTTCTTATTGGCTGTCCATTGGCATTTCTCTAAGAAAGGAGTCTGAACGATGAAGTTGGCTTTAGGGGACTGGTCATCATGGGCATATCTTTAGTGCCTTATTACTGGTCCCCCGAAACAGGAAACGGTGTCTGCAAGGGACCTGGACCATGGACTTAGGTGGGTAAAACTGGCTACACAAGGGGAAAAAAAATTATGTACTGGATAGGTGGGTACAGGAGAAGGAAGCTGTGGAGAGGGTGTTAATTTTTGCCTGGAGATGGGTTTTAAAAATGCTTTTGCTGTGCACATTGGAACATCCAAATGAATGTCTTACAATTTTGCTATTCATTTTTAAAATAATAATGTTTACATACAGGTTAGATTTACACCTTTTATTTAGGTCAGTGCATGCCGTAGAGGTAGAAGAGCAACAACAGTTAAACCGACAAAATGCTGCTCAACCTACCTATAAACTTGCAATAATAAAATATCATAATGGAATCAACTATGCCAAATCAGCAGTGATAACAGCTCTAATGAGAAGAGCACATTGTAGCCACATATGTGACAGGTGCAGCTGCTTTGAGCCCCAATCGGACTGTGCATTTTGATAAAAGGGGAGCCCACTTCTAATATTTCTTATAGCAGCAGCTAATGTTAATTCTGTTGCAGGGAAGTTATTATTAATGAATCTACTGGAATCCCAAAAGCTGACCCACATATGAAAAATGTCCCTTTTATCTGTCTAGTGCACCCACATTCATATGAATTTCAGCCTCTCGGTTATCCACCTTTTCTTTAATTACACCCTTGGCTGGCTCCAGGCAGGGTTTCAGATTAGACTTTCCATAAGATTTTATTATTAGGTGCCTGACATTTGGCAGAATATATCTGTGGATCACAAATTCTTCCCGATTGCTCCAGCAATATATGTATATGATTATATACGGCTTCTTACAGATCCTGCTAATGTCTCAATACACTATGGTAAACCAGGGAAAAGGCAAGTGCATTGTGTTGCATGATGTAGTTACTCTCCTTACAATTCCTTTCACATGTAAGGAGAACTCCAGCAAAGGGTTTTGGGGGCAGGGAGTTCGATGCAATTTGCAATCTAATTTATAAAATCCTCATTTCAAAGAGAGCACCTTTTCTTATTCAGCGAGAAGATTTGTGCAGCAGGGTTACCAATGCTACATTCTAAAAACTAAAACGTCTGAACTACACACTGACTTAATCATATTAACCTTGTAACCTGTAAAAGATATGTTAGTTATTAACTACTTCCCATCCGGAGCAATTTCTTAATTTTTGTCGGCTAATGATAAAAAAAAACAAAAAAACTTTTGGATAAACTACCCAAAACCCTAAAACAATTATATATTTTCTGAGAGCAGAGGGCCTGTAGAATAAAAGAAAAATGCTAGGTCGCAATTTTTTGTGTTGCCCAATATATGCACAAATGTGTATTAAATCCATATTTTTAAAACACAACACACTAAAATGAATTTTAATAACCATTTTGGTAAAATACAAAAGATGGGGTTGTATCAGGTGAATAGATGCCAAACATGTCAGACCTTAAAATTGCGTGCACCTGCGAAATGGCAGAAAACTACAGTACCAAAAATTGCCCATAGGTGATTCTTTACCGCTAATCATTTTAGAGTTAACAGCGAGTGACGGCACAACAATTATTGTTCTAACTCCTTCGTTTCATCCGATATGCAACATGTGTGGCACAATCATCATTTTCATGTGTAGGCACACCGGACGCGTGTTATAAAATGTATAAAACTTTAAACCTTTTTTCCCACTTAACTTTACTGCTATCACGCCACCTATGTGATAGAATAGACGAAGCAAGATGTGCTCTTTATGAAAACATCAGGGGTCTATCAGACCCCTAATGTCACCTATGGACCCCAAAGAACTTGAAGTACAGATCGTCCCTCACCAGCTTCTTCTCCGGCCACAGCAGCCAGGGATTTGACAGGCTGAAACCCGAAGTGACAAAATCATTGTTGCTTCTGGTTTCAGTGGTCGAAACTGAGATCAGACACTAGAAGAGTGCTGATTTCCCTCTGATCCAGGCAAAGACACCCACCTGCTGGCCCTGCAGCCACACACCTCAGCTACACATAAGTGATCTGGCGGTTCTACAGCTGCCCAAACACTTGTATGTGAAAGCAGGGCATGGGCTGAAGAGATTGATTCCAAGATCACAGCTGCTGCAGCAGCAGTGATCTTGATATAACCCTTCAGAACTGTGTTTATATATGTACAGCAGTTCTGAAGTGGTCAAATGGATAAGTTGGCAACCGTAATAAACAATAGTATTCTATAACAACAAGCCTACTCACTGTAAGGCACCTGTTAAAAAGGGCAATGCCTGGGTTTTTATTTGCGGTATGTGTGTTCATGGTCAGTTATTGCAGCCCCATATTTATTTTGCATTTTTAAAGTGTATCTGAAGACAAACCATTTTGAGTGATGAGGTGTTAAGACCCATGTCAGGTTTTTGTTGCTGAAAATTCACACTCTCTATCTGTCCTAGTAACCACTGTCAACAGGACAGAAAATTATAGGAAAGGAAAAACATTATAGTTGCCACCAAAGCAGGAATAAATCAAAAATTGTCCAAAAGGGAAACCGTTCACAATAGGTTACAGTGTCTAAGAAATTTTCCTCATTTTGGTGATTTTCCTAACATCTTGTTCCAATGTCAGCCCATGACAGGTACACTTTAGTCCTTCATCGCTGTGCTACAGTCGTATTAGAAAATGATTCAAAAACAGATTTGTCATTAGTGTAAATCACCAGAACACAATTTATGTAATTTAAGTGCAATGTGTCGGTGTTCTCTGCTACCAACATTTTTGTATATAACGAATAGTCATTTCCAGTAAGAGAAAGTCTTCTGTGCTTATATAAATGTTAATGTAAACAGTCTGTTCATACTTGACTAGCTGAGGAATATGTATACATGTTAAGATAATACATAGCTATAAACTAACAGCCCATGCAGCACATACCTGCACTCGGAACTTCCATAATGCCCCAACAGGAACACCAGGGATGGGACCATAATGGTTTGAAGGGACAATGGTGCACTCCTTAGTGCGTCCAACACAGGCCATTCCCTTCAAAGGAGGACAGAAAGGAACAGTTGGCATATAGTAATGACAGTAAGCAAACATTTATCAGTGGTGGATAAAAGGCTATATTGGGGCCTAAACTGTTTTTGGCAATGGGCCCCTGCAAGGTGAGTTTTAGAACAAATAAGCAAAAGGATCTTGGTTCATACAAAAAGGTTCCTATCAAATTATATATGTAAAAACTAGGGCTCATGAATGACAAATCCATAAAAGAAAATGTATATAACTATTTATAGTGCCTACCTAAATTTCAAGGACTCAGTTTCAACTAGTACCATATTATATAAACTGGTGGGCCCAATAGGTCAGCCACTGTTATAATCTGAACTCTACAAGCAGCATCTTCACATCAATGAATATATCCCTTTGCAGCTACCAAGAGAATAACCCTTTAGTTTATCAAGCCAGTAAGAGAGCTGCTCATCATTACTCACACAGGCAATCCTTTAAAACAAATTCGCCTCATGTGCCACCACCATAAAAAGACCTGCAGAACTGTTTTTAAATATGGAGCACTTGCCATCTGACCAAAGCTGAATTAAAAGAAACCTGTAATTAAATTGCAAATATGAGACACTGAGCTCTGATCTCCACAGGATGTATGAAATTAATCTGAACAATAACAGGCTCTTGGACTTTCTAATTACACTGGAACAGTTTACACAGCAACTGCCTTTCTTAGCTTACCGTTTCACACTGAACTCATTCTAAAGACTTCCTGCATTTACTGCTATACAGCTCACACAGTCTACAATTAAATAAAACACAGTGAATCCTCTTGGAAGAGCGTATCAGATTTGACAATGATCTTGCTTTGTTCTCAGGTTTACTGGAATACAACTAACCTCAGTTCCAGAAGACCACATAGGAGCATTGCCCCTCCAAAATTTGTGTATGATGACATCATACAGGGCCCCCGGGCCCATTTCACTCCAACCACAGTGGTAGCAAACACTGAGCAGGTATCATAATCCATCTAAGAATATTTAACCACTTCAAGACCAGGTGTTCAGACCCCCTTCCTGTCCAGACCATTTTTCAGTGTTCAGCGCTGCAGTACTTTGATTGACATTTATTCCGTCATGCAACGCTGTACTGAAATGAATTTTATACCAGTTTTTGGGGACAAATAGAGCTTTCTATTGGTGGTATTTAATCACCACTGGGGTTTTTATTTTTAACTATATTAAGGAAAAATTATTGAAAATTTTGGGGAAAAAAAGTTTTGTTTTCCATTATATTAGGAAACAATGATTATTACCCATATTTTTGGTAAATATAAAAGACGGGGTCACGTCGGGTAAATAGACACCAAACATGTCAAGCTTTAAAATTGTGCGCACCCGTGAAAATCGCAAAAAACTACCATACCCAAAATTGACCATAGGCGACGCTTTAAAAGCTTTTACAGCTCATCAGTTTAGTGTTATCAGTTATTGATGGCCATAGAACTATTGCTCTCATTCCGACATTCGCGACGATATGTAACATGTGCGATGTAATGGGCGAAAGCGCCATTTTCGCACGTATGCAAAATATGTGACAGGTCCTCTTTATGGAGACATCAGGGGTCTCCAAGACCCCTAATGTCACCTATGACCCCCCTGAAGAAGCTGATGAAGCAGAGATCTGCTTCATCAGCTTCTCTCCAGCATCTGAAGCTGGATAGTGACACGAGAATGCGGAAGTGTAATATACATCAGTTCCGCATTCTGGCAGCGGAGAGGGGACCGGAGGGAGGCTGTGTACCGACCTCCTTCTGATCCCCTGTGACAGAGGCGACATGCTGATCCCAGGCTCGCACCGTGCACAGCGGAGCCCGGGACCAGCGTGACAGCGGGAGGGGGGGAGCCGTGGAGGGGGTGGGGCACATCCCGGGACCTCATGCAAGCGATCCGCCCGCTTGTATATTAACGGGCATCGCTGCCTGTTTTCAAATATCAGCATTTCCCGCTATTAAAAAAAACAAAAACAAATACGATGAATATTACCTAATGCTTTTTAAGCATTACAATGGACTGAGCACATTTGTTTTATGTTACTACCCACTCTGCTGACACAAAGTTTTTTTTAAAAAGAAAGACATATTTCTGAGGTAAGCTATGGGAATGTTAGAACATGTGACTAGCCATCTTGGAATGGTTACAACATCACAATCTATTTAATCCCCTGGCTATGGAAATAGAAGCGTTATTTAAATCTCCCTGCAGTAGCTAGGGATTTTAAGATAAAGTACATGGAACAGTGTGCTTACATTATGTATCTGGACATGGACAAACTGCAACGTGGTGTTACTAATATGAATAATGCATTTCATGTAAACTGCATTCTGTGGTGACAGCCATGACAAGTTTAAGACACACTGTCAAATATTTACAGCAATTAGCTATTTTATTACTACCTTTACATAGGAAAAAAAATAATTTGCAGTTGCCCAATATATGTAAAACGCATAAACAGGTATTTAAAAAACAAAAAAATCATACAGTTTGAGGGTTTTAGAAAGGGGGGAGATTTGTACTTTAGTGGTTAGCAGTAAAGCATGACATTCTTTAACCCCTTCGTGACGGGAGACGTACAGTGTACGTCTTGTCACTTTGTGCCTATATGACTGGCCACGTACACTGTACGTGACGAGTTATATCAGGCTTTGTAATGCCGGTAACTGCTGATTCTCAGCATTTAACAGTCATTCATTAATGTCTCAGTATTGAGGCATTAATTAATGAAATAATTAAGCTTTTTGTAAAAGCTTCTTCCTTTCATTAATGAAAGAATGAAGCCGTTACATGCAAATAGAAAAAAACTAGCTCAGTCATGAAGGGGTTAAAGGAAGTACATTGGGCATACTCTGTGTACTTCCCAAAGACCAGGGGCAATCTGTTTAAAGCTGAAGTTCAGGATAAGCAAATATTGTTTAAAATACACGATCCATGTATATTCTTATTTGAAGATGTGTGCTTTGTGCATTTCATCTAGATGTTTACAGTAATCCAGTGTGAAACTTTGCCTCTGTGCAGGAGCTTCCTGTAATAAAGACCAGTCACTGCTGTTCACTTCCTTTATGAAGGGGAGCTGGTCTTGTATCTGTCCCCTTCTGTTATTTTCTGCAGGCACCCTGCAGTGGGTTGGGCCTGCTGGGTCCCTCCACAGCTCTGCTAGGCACATTGACAATGTCACTACTACATTTGACATTTTTGCATGGAGATGCAAACAAAATACATCATGCAACTCATACTATACCTTGCCCCAGTCTCTCTGACTCTCAGTGCTAGCAGAGGGCATCTTTGCCTTCTTTTTGCTTTGTTTCAATTTTTCACCAGCTTTCACCACCTCCGTTGAGTCATTTTTACAGGAAGGACAATACCTAAAGAAAGAACATAATGTACGTTCTGTGAGTAAGCACACAAGGTTACTTTCATCAACACTACATTCTATTCATGACACTACCTTATCAACTTGAAACAACTGCAATTCATTAGAAAGTAAAAAGGTACCCCCAGTAAGGACATGCTTGTTAGCTGGTGGGATCATATAAAAAAAAAAAGGACTGTCTATAGGGTGAAAACAAATGCCAGCACACAGCTTCTTCTTCTCATGATACTTTATTATAAATGCACCTGACACAGAATTAAATGGATGTCTACAGGAGGTTATCCATCATTGGCAGCAGGGCTTCATCCGTGAAGGTGGTTATCAGTAGGGTTACAATTTTGGCCAATATCGGATTGCATGGAATGCATGTTAATGACCAAGTGCACCCAATACAGAAACAAAATAGTGTGGAATGAAAGCTCCTGCAGGCTGCACACTGACCTATTCCTAGGTAAACCCAGCTGCTAATACTCATCAACCTTGTGTACAAAATGCAGAAAATAAACCCGATTTAAGTTGTAGATATACCTTGCTGCAGGAGCTTGTTTGGTACATTGGCTGCGGGTCATGTACATTATAAGTAACTGCAGATGAAATGTACTACAATGAAAACCACAGAAAAGCAGTAGTAGATTTATTATAGTTGCCGGCTTCTGAATAGATTTTGCTGCTAAAGTGGTACACTTAGGCTGGGTTCAGACCTGGGCATACTATAGGCGCGTTTTTTCGTTCAGTAATACACGAGTTCGACGCTTGTTTTTATACCTCCATGGCAGTATGATTTTTTTTTTCTATCTTTTTTTCGGGTTTTATTTATTTCTTTAAGTTTCAAAATTCCCGCCGGCTAGGCCCCCCTGCGACGCGGCCGCTCGCAAGGGACGGAACCTGGAAGAAGGCAGCAGCCGGAGGACACAGCAATGTTTAAACATGCGGCATTCCAGGCCCAAGTGTGAGATTGTCGCTGGAAATGATTATTTGGAAAATACATACCAGTCTTCATCCTCGGGGATCTTTGACAGCGGTGGGTTTAGGCAGTAAATGTGGTAGGCCATGTTGCACTCATCACAGAGAAGCTGCATGTGAGCCTCATGCTTCCCTCCACACACATAACAGGAACAGAATCTGCATTCCACTTCTGGGTCTGCTTTGCAGTACTTGCATTCAGGGCCACTCTTCCCTGTAAAATCAAAGTGTCGTCAGGATTTGTTACTTGGCCAAACAAGAAATGGAGCACCATTTAGAATGTTCTATAAAATCTATAAATTAAACCTGTGCTAAAACCTTTTTTTTTTTTTAATGTTGCGATAAAATAGAGAAGGATTAGAAACTCGGGCAGGTTTTAAATGCTGTCTGTCTCTCAAGATGTTTTCTCCTCGCTTCCTGTTCCCTCTAACATCAGTTAGCTGGACAGGAAGTGAAAGAAAATCTTTTTAGTGGGACACAGACAACAACAACATTTTTGACAGCAATTTTAACACTAACACTTAAACTGGCCATACACCAGTAGAATCAAACTAAATTTTGAACAACATTTGTCCAGTTTCTGATGGCAATATCGAACATTCTGACAAGATTTTATGTATGAACGTTTACACAAAATTCTAACATTGTATACCCAGTTTTACATTTTGTTACGGTCTTGGGCCGCAGTTGGGGAGATTTCCACTTATTTTCGTTTCTTTCTGACACCCATTAAAGAGGAAAACTCTACTAAATTGGGACATAGACAGCAAATAAAAAGGTGATTGATGTTTAACTTTATACAAAACTAAGAAAGTTTTCCTGGAGTTGGGCTCTAAACTACAGCCTGATGATTTGCAACAAAATCTCAATTTCTCCTGACCTTTTGTTTTGGTGAAAACTATTACATTTTTAGATTTCCCTCCACTGGCTTCTAATCACCCCAAAGAATAAAATGTAAACAATTAACAACATTCTAAAAATCAATCCACAACTCAGCCCCGGACTATATCTCCAACCTTGTTTCAAAGTATCACCCCAAGCATCCTCTCTGCTCATCCTAAGACCTTCTGCTCTCTAGCTCACTCATCAACTCCTCCAATGCCTGCCTCCAGGACTTCTCCAGAGTCTCTTCCATCCTTTGGAACTCCCTAAACCAACCTGTCCAGCTATCTCCTACTTAATTTGCCTTCAGGTGATCCCTGAAAACTTATATCTGCTGGGACGCCTATCCCACCTCTTTCTAATAACTGAACTATTACATTCTCAAACAATTCATCCCCACACAGCTACCACCTTTTCTATTACTTACCCTTCCCTTTTAGATTGTAAGCTCTCACGGGCAGGGCCCTCCTAACCAACTTGTTTTGAATTGTATTGTAACGTTAATATCTTCCTTATATTGTACAGAGCTGTGCAAACTGTTGGTGCAATATAAATCCTAAATAAAAATAATAATAATCTTCTGTCTTCGTGACCATGGTCACTAGGCCAATAGAGGTGTTAATCGCCTCGAAGGGGACACATCCAGCAATAAAAACCTGACAGAATTTCTTACCTTTCCATACACTAGTCAAAACCAAAAATAATAAATACTTTCTTTTACATATACTTTAACAGCCCCATAGCCCAACTGATAATACCTGTGTTCTTGCAAAGTTGCACCATTACCATGATAAAATGCCTTGTCTAATCATTCTGCTGACTGAGAAATGAAATGGCTATCTAATAAGAAAACCTTAGCAGACATAGACCGGCTCTCTTTCTCTCCATCTGATCATTGCTAGGCCCACAATTGCAACTGTTTCATAAAGAAAAATTTAATAGGTCCAAAAAAGGTATATACAATGCCTGAAGTACAGTAAGAATAAATAATACTAAGAAGTTTAGCCTTGAGCTTGAGGATTTTTACAGAATGTCTCACATTCAGCATATAAGCAAGGCCACATATTTTATATATCGCGTCTCAGTTACAGAAAAAAAACACTTACTCCTAAAATCTCCATCTCCAGATGACAGAGGGTATGCCCCAGGCTTTTCTATCTTGTAGATTTCCTCAGAAAAAACAATCTTACAATCATTTATAGCATCTTCCGGACCACTGAAACATGAAAAAAAAAGCAATTTGATCACTGTGTGTGTTAAAACATTTTTTTTTTATATATATACACATATGCATACATACATACACACACACACGTTAAATAAGTTTATTGGGTCACGATAAAAGTGCAACAGCGGACAACAATAAAGACTTCGAACATTTTAAATTTTTAGGCTAATTTCTGGCAGCCGACATATACACTTTTACAGCACTATAGCACCATCTATTAAATCACAATCTGTCACACAATAATATACTTAAAATACTTTTTCTGGGGACACTTAATTCTTTTACTGCTCCTGTCCAACTTAGAGACACGATTTAGAAAAGATAAAAAGATAACTTTATAAAATTCATGTTTATTGTTTTATTGATATAAATATTAAAAGGTCTTAAAGCGGACCCTTACACTCAAAAATCAAATTCGACCATTGCACCCCCTCTATGTATGATTAATGCTGTAATTTTAAAACACTTACACTTGCAGAGCATTCACTTCCTGCTCTGAAAGGGCAAAATGACTTCAGTTTGCCAAAGCAATGCACACTGGGATTGCCTTATCAGCAGAGCATTGCTGGGAAATCTCACGAGATCTCAGGGAAAGGCATTTTCCTCCCCCGAGACTTGCATGGTAGACAAAATTAGTTATAAGGTGTTCAGTTCTCCCAATTTCTTACCCCTAATGAAGTCACGTGTCCTATAGACGTAACATACGTAGGGAGGAGATTAGGATTGAACCGAAAGACGGCAACGCTGTAATATGTATTAGGAGAGATTTACCTCCTTGGTTGGCAACCTTGGCACTCCAGCTGCAGTGAAACTACAAATCTATTATGCCTCTGGGAGTCATGCCTGTGGCTGTTAAAGTAGAACTATGGGGTCAGTGTTTTTCCCCATAGTTCTCCTTAGGGTAACGGGAGGACACAAACTAGCGTCCTCCCGTCACCCTAAGCTCAGTATACTGCGAGCTACAGCTTTCGGTATAATGAGACGCCGCAGCCGGAGCGGATCCCGACGTAGATGACGGGATCCGCCCAGCTGCGTGAGGGACAGCTGGCTCTGCCTATCTAGAGGCAGAGCCAGCTGTACCCACCCCCTTCCCATGTCCGTTCCGCCAGTCAGCGCTGGCAGATCGGAGCGGGGAGAGGGGAATCCAGCCCTCCCCTTGTCACGGCAGAGAGCCGTGACAGGATCGAGAGGTGAGCGAACCTGGTATGTGTTCGCTCACCTCCCGATCTACTGAGCCGACCTGTGACAGTCTCATTGTCACAGGTCGGCTAGAACTATGAGGTGAGTAGAAATCACTCATCTCATAGTTCTCCTTTAAGTCTTACAAATGCCTTGAGGGACTTGTAGTGCCAAAACATCTTGAGTGCTAGGTTGCTACTACTTCCTTACAGGTATAGTAAATATTTAGACTAAATTCAAACTTTTTCAGTTGGCTCTCGTGTTACTGCACACGTTTTTTTTTGAATATGCAGCCAATGCACCCCAACACAGGCAAAAAAAAACGTACATGACTTTTATGCTGCACTGCAGTGTTAGTACATTGCTCACTAATGTATTAGTGTTTTGGTTGCACAGATGTGCATTTCATCATGATTGTTAGGACCCTTAGGGACTTTTAGTATATTGCTAAAAAGGGGAAGCAGCAAGCCCTCCTTTCACACATGTCCAGTGCACTAAAATGCATATTGCCTGCATGTTAGAAAGGCTGTCGCACCCATGCAGGGCAAAATGACAGTGACTGTGTCAGTGAAAAGAACCCCCACAAATCACCAATACTTACCTCTCCAGTGATCCCCACAGCTCCTGTCTCTAGCTAAACTGCTACAATATACCCAGTGCACATATGGTAGCATGTGACAAACATGTGAACTGAAGGCCAGGTAGCATCTTGCAAATTTGAAGCCTGATCTTGAAAAGCCCAAGAAGCACCAACCAATCTGGTTGAATGGGCTTTCACAAGGAAAGGGGGAACCATTCTCATGAAGTCATAAGACTGAGGGATAAGTTGTCAAATCCACCTGGCAATAGTGGAATGAGAGACAGGCTGTCCCTTACAGGGACCCTCAGGAATGACAAAAAATGAGTGACTGTGAAAAGGGCGCTGTTGCCAAGAGGTAGACTTGAAAATCGTGTACTACAACCAAACAATAGAGGGAGATCTCCTTAGGATGTTTTGCAGTAGGACAGAGAAATGAAAGAACAATGTCCTAGTTAAAGTGATGGGAAGAGACCACCTTGGGAAGGAAGGAGGTCCTGGGCCTCAAAAGAATCTGGTCTTTCAGTAGCACAAGAAAGGGTTCTTTACAAGTTACGGCTACAAACTCCAAGTCAGATCTTGCTGAATGAATGGCAAAAAGAAATTCAACCTTAAGAGTGAGGGCAGTTCAAGGACTAATTGGCTCTTCTATTGGGCTCAAAGGAAGGTTTCTGAAGAGCGTAATGAACCAGGTAGAGATCACACGTAGTCACAGTGGAACACAGAAGGAGGGTTAAGGCTCCATTCCTACATGAGCGGTTTTCCATGCGTATTCGGCCATATGAATATGTGCGGAACCGCGCTAGACATAAAAAACAATGCATTGCAATGTGTATTGTTAAGACTATTGCGGGTGCCGCGCTGTACAAAACCAAGTGTCGTTTAAAATAGTACAAGTGCGATTTTTACTGTCAAAAGTTTTTATTAGTTTTTCAAAAAGAATAAAAAACAACAATACACAAAATCGACAAAACATGTATGAGGGAAGATCACAATTCTAGTCTGACAATCTAGTGTAGTGTGGCTACCATGTCATAGAAAGATGCACAAGGGTTACCATAACTTTCCAAAAAAATAAAGTTCCATGTGATGTAGTTGCAAAAGAGGACAATATCGAAGTATTGAGGCAATGGAAGAAGTACACGCGCGATTTTATGGGCGGATTCCGCCTGTTCCGGCTATAGAAAACGGTAATAAAGAAAGGACAGAGAAAGATGGGGTTTTTAGAGGCTCCAGAAAAAAACAAGTCCAATAAACTTCAGTCTCAAAAATATATAAAAAGTATAAAATTTATTTAAACAAGCAATTTATAAAAAAGTAATGAAAATGCATGAATGGTATAAAAACACACGTCCACCTCAGAGGAACAAAACCTCCTATCACCCCCTAAATAGCATATGACTAGGTTTAACTAAATGGTCATGGACCTAAACATATAAGGTACAACATTATGGCAACAAAAAATATATAATAGTTAAATTGATGAACCTCGAATGCAAGGAACAGTGCCTACAGGGGTGATAACTGGTTTGCAATGCTAGAGAAGCATAGCTTGTGGACTCAACGCGTTTCGCGCCAAGGGGCACTTCATCAGGAGGGGAGGGAGGTAGTTCCTTCAGTGTGAGGTCAAAAAATGCTCGGCATGGACGTCAACCAGGCCATGGGCATGTGTACCCCAAGTGGAGAAGATGGAAAATACACACCAGAATGGCCTCACACTGAAGGGACTACCTCCCTCCCCTCCTGATGAAACGCCCCTTGGTGCGAAACGCAGAAAGGAAGGGCAACAAACTGGAAATGTTTTACGCCCACAACAAAACAAAGTGCTGGGAAGATCGGGACATGCAGATAAAATGGGGGCATGCAAATCAATTACTTCAACTTAGGCAAGAAAATATCTGGGATGAAGGGAAGCAATGGTCAACATGGCAGATTCCATGCAAAATTTCTGCACCAGAAGAAAGGTGTGAAGACCTTGAGGTATAAAATGGGACATATGCCTGAAGCGCACCTGTAGTAGGCTGAGTCTGAAGTGGACCTTAGGCTGAGGATAAGGCGAAGACGTGGTTAGGCAGGCAGGGTTGGCAACAGTCTGGCAGCGAGGTACAAAGTCGGGATCCAGGAGGTGGGCAGAGGTCTTGACACGATCGGGCAGCAAGGTACAACATCGGCAGGCAAAAGAATAGTCAGGAAATAGGCAAGAGTCACAGTGTAAATCCAGCATACGACACAGAGGTATCGTCTGGTATTTAAAGCCTGAGATAATTGCAGATCTTCTACAGCTGGTTGGCAGGTGGAGCCAACGTGTCCATAAGGAGAGTTGTGGAGTACAAAAACCTGCAGCAAAAACCAAGTCCTTCCAGTGGCTGAATGGCTAGGTCTGTGCAGTTCCGCGTCAGAGACCCAGGTTCAAACCCCAAACAGCAGCTGCCCAGACAGGTACGTGACAATATCTCTCTTGGCCTTGGGAACTGAACAGGTTCAAAGAAATCCCCTTAAACCTTTCCTTTTCCAGCAGAAGGGCTATGACTCCCTTAGAAAGAAGCTGCTCTAGAGCAGCATAAAGAACCGCTTGCCTTAGTGGGGCATTGGCAAGTTTGACAACCTGAAGCAAAACGACGGCAGAGTCGGACATTCTAGTTGATAGCCTCTGGACACCACATTCTGAACCCTAGTGTTGGAAATCTCCTGGGACCAGTTGGCCGCAAAGGGCAGCAGATGTTCCCTAGTTGTATAAGTGGGGACATCCCCTCATTGGGAAGAGAAATTGCTTGTGGATTTGCTGGATTCAAGGTTCCAGGTCTGGCAGTGGAACTGGGAACCAGGTTTCTCCTTGGACTGTGAAGAACAAAACAAAATCCCCTTAGACTCAGAGGACACAGGATTCCCAGAAAGAGGTCTAGTCTTTCTGGGCAAAAGGGTACTTTTTCCCCTTGTAATTTCATGCATACTATTTTTTAGAGATGAGGAGCTTCTTGCACTTACAAGTGACACTAAACACAGGAGTTAACCTTAAAAATGCATTCAAGTACCCGATCTATATAAAAATTTAGGTGAATTGTGCATCACTCCGCTGTAGATCCACAAATCATTTCTGAATTTGCACCGACACTGTCCTTCCTTTTGAAGGGTGGCTACTTTTGTTCCTCATGGTCTTTGCGTGTGTTGTAAAGTAGCTTTGCTCCAAGCTTACTCCCGTGATGATCTACAATTTCAATACAAATAAAGTAGACGTGAGATTGTTGTCCATCACAGAAGTGAGCTTGGAGTGGTGGCTACTTTACAACACACACAGGGAGCATGGGGAACAAAAGTAGAAACCTTCAGAAGGAAGGACAGTGTCAGCACAAATTTAGAGATGATTTGAGGATCTACAGCTATATGATGCACAAATAAGATACATTTCTGTTATTAATTAAGGTATTTGGAGTGCATTTTGAGATTTAAATCCTGAGTTGTGTGTCACTAATTTCGGCAGACCAACATTTCAGCCTAAGGGTCCCCCAATGTGGATAGACAGATGGCTATTCTGGGTTTTTGGAGGATAACGTCCCCAGTCCATCTATGCAGTAAGAGAAGAGCAGTGGGAAAGCGCTCCAGTTGTTGAACTTTGGGGTCTCTAATGGCAAAGGTGTGACAGGCAGGCATTGTAGCAATAGTAGGTTTCAGAACCAGGCCTACAAGGGCAAATAAAGCTTTTAGAAGAGCTTTGAGTCTTAAGTCTGGAATATCTTCCACAGGAACAGTTGATCCCTTGTTAAAGCAGAAAATGGCTGGGTCCACCACAAGGTCAGGACCCTTTTTTTTTTTTTTTTTTAATATAGAAAAGGTCAAAATGGGAGGGAAGGAAAAATATTGTCTGGGTTAGGCATCACATACTGTACAAAAACATGCTGTAAAAGAGGATTTTCAGGATAGGTTTTGCAGGCTGGGGACTCTTAAGAGAACTAAGCCTTGTGACATTACGCACTGTCAATGCAGGCTGTTCTAGGTCATAGCATGTGCATAGAGCAAAGAGGACTGAAATAGTATACTTAAGCTTAGGAGATAAGGCCGAGGTCTGAGAATCCTCCTGAGCAAGATGTTCAGGGATGGATAGGAACAGTTGTCATTCTCATCTGAATGTGCTGAAGCAGATACAGCTAGAATGGATTCAGGGACAGACTCTGGAAGAGAGGGCATTGGGGCATGTTTGTGGCCCCTGTGGTCAGAACCTGCTAACATGATACTGATCTTTCCCTGTAAATAGTGCCATAGTAGCAGAAAATCTCTCCCTGAGGGCTTGTTCACACCATCTCCAGACCAGATCTGGATGCGTGTATGCACTTTTTTTATGCATTCTGGCACTTCTATTGGTTTTGCTTGGGTTGTATTTCCAATGTGGTGCGTTTACATGCATTTTTGTGCATTTCAGTGTGAAAAAAATGCATGCTGTTGTAGTTTTTTTTTTTTTTTTAATTAACCTCCCTGGCGGTATTCCCGAGTGTGGTTTGGGGTTAATTTTCTGTACCATAAGAGGTAACCCCGAGCCACACTCGGGAATACAGCGTAGCGTCTCTTACCTTGTCCGCGATCCACCTTGTGTCCTCCGGCCGATGCCGGCATCCGTCCCTTGCGAGCATCCGCGTCGCAGGGGGGCGGAACCGGCGGGAAGTTTAAAAGTTTAAAAAAAAAACCAGATAAAGCACAAAAGGAAAATAAAATAATAATCATCCCGCCAGGGAGGTTAACAGCCCTGGAACTGAACTAATTGGTGTGAACTAGCCTCCGTTAAAACCACTGGAATTAATGTATATGCGTTTTTTGGTGCAGATAAAAAATTCACTGGTCTGGAGATGTGTTAATAGGCCCATAAGTTGGCACCTTCCATGTCTGGCTGTGCTCTTCCTCTCAGAGCCATAAATGTGTATGGTGAGGTTAATATCTCTATATGGCAAAAAATTATCTTTCAGGTGTCAGATCCAACCAATCTAATGCCAATGGCCAGCTTAATTCAGCTGTTCAATCAGAGGGAAGTACAACATTTATAGTACCTAAAGAAAAAGAAAAAAAATTTAATTACTCAAGTATCTTAATTGTGAGAAAAGCTTCAAGAAAACTTAGATGCAATATGTCACTGCACAGTAAGATTTACAACCTTCCATAAATCTTCTTTAGCTGTGTTTTGGCTAGATTTAACATAGCAAACTGTCAAAGATCAATGCCAGATTGAACCTGGCGTATGGGTTGTGAATTGTCTGTTGGTAGCCTGGCAGACAGCCCACATGGCTCTCTACGCCCATGCAGTAAACACACTGCATGGTCAGAGCCTGCATATAGGCAGGGAACGCTCATTTCTCTGCCTATATGTCTGGCTGTTACCTCTGGCAAACACAGGGTTAACAGCCTTTCTCCTCTCTCGCTCTCAGCTGAGCAGGCGAGTGGACAGAGAGCGCCAGAGGAAGCAGCTACAGCTCTCTATACTGTTCGTGGCACAGAAACCGCAAAGAAAACAAGGCAAAAACAATACTATTCAACAAAGGGGCTTGTGATCTCTTTGTTAATTGGGAGCAGGGTCTGCTCCATTTTATCAGTTTAGAAGAGTGGCAGAGGCAGTCTGTGTTAATTCTCCTCAATGTTACCAAGTCAGGTGCAGGTCGGATTACCAGGTTGATTACTTGCTAGTAAGCTTAAGGGCCATGTCAGGCCCAGGCCTACTGGAATCGCCCCCTTGAGTTACTTATCACTGTTCTGCCTAGAAAAGGAACAACTCCATGGGAAAAACGCAAGTGGTCCGTTAGCAATCCTGCTCCTTGTGAGCCGTCATCAGCATTAGGATCACTCATCCGACATGGTCCTAAGAGCCATTCCACATTTACAACTTCATAGCAGAGGTTGTAGCAGCCACATGTCTTGGCTTATTCTCTCTGGTATTATTAGCCAGCTACAGAGTTGCAGCTGTAGTGAACTACAATGATTATCAATGCAGCTACAAATCACTGGTGCACCATGATAATCAGCAGCTGCACTGGCTAACATAACAAACTTCTAAAGCCGGAGATTCTACAGCCAGCTCCAAAAGCTACACAAAGTCACACATTCAGTGACCGAGCCAAATACTGCAGTACAGACCTTTCACGCAATGCATTTCATTTTATTCTAGCAAAAAACACCAAGCAGAGTTATTTTGTAGCTGCCATAAAATGTACTCCTGTGACATGGGCCTAGTAGACCGCTGCTCTAGACAAACATTTTTTAAGTTGTTCTCTGCAAGAACAATGAGATACACAATGGAATATGTACTCTTGAAAGGCATACAAACATTACATGGTCCTATTATGGCATGCCCAGCCATTGACTGGAGAATTTCTTAACAAAATCTACAAAGTCCATATTTCCCTATAGCAATGAAGATACCGGAAAACAAGGAGCAAAAAACAATGTTAAAGCAGCAAAGTCTAGAGGGTTGTGTACAATGTGTCTTCTATGTAGTACTGCTTGAGGGGAGAACAAATTAGAACAGATCAGTGTATGCATGTCACTGCTAGCCAATGTATTCTAAGTTTTTTTCAGGACAATATCCTGTTTAGGTTCATTTTATGAATGAAATTACACTTGCATCATCAGCTAGCCTACTTCCATAGAAGATCTAGTGTTCAAATGACCGCATCCTACAGCAACTAAAAAATAAAAAAAAGCTCGAAGTTCAATGAAAAATGATAGTTTGTAATAGTTAGCTGAAAAGCACTGTCACTTGTAATGCCTTATTAGACACTTTCTTTTCAGAACTGCGCACATCAATTAGTAAGAATGTGATTTATTAACAGCAAACCCTGTTCGCGCGCAAAGGGCATGCTGCTAAATAGGGCGGCCTGTATTTATTTTAACTCAATTATGTGGGGAGGGAGTAAAAAGAATAAAAGAAATACAAAACCAGATGCATTACTGGGTATATAATGTGAATACAGACTCACCCTATTTACTAACATTCACAATGCACAAGTAAGCATTCTTATAGCTAAATCAGCAGTCAATTAACCCCATAACGTGTTCTTGAAGCACAGGGGCATATGTACTGTATGGGCAAGCAGTCCTCCCTTTGCCATGATGCATGTCATAATGGGAGGGATTCCTGTACTCAATAGGGACAGATTAGGAAAAAAAATAAACACTCAGAGTGTTGGACAGTGTTAGCAGCAGTGTGCTGGAAGTCCAGCACACTACTGCTAGCAATGGGAAAACCTCCAACTGTTTATTTTGAATTTCCAATACACATATAAATACAGATTGGTTTGTTTAAGTGGGTCCCTGAGTCCATGTAAGATTCCAAATCTTTAACATCTGATGAAAGGTGAGTTTGTGGCCCCCAAAATACATTGGCTGTTTTATATGGTGGTGGTGCTAGAGAATTATTAAAGAATTTTGTACTCTGTTGGCTTGGTGCTCCTGGTATATTCCATATATTTTGAGTCACTCGTTTGGTACTCATTGGATGGTATCCTGGTTTTTTTTTTATGAACAGCCTTGCTGTAGCCAGTGAACTCACTAAAATAGCTCCTAATGTATCAACAATACCTGAAGTCCCAGCAATGCTAGGATGAGTCCCTTTGAAGATAAGAGAAAAGGGCAGTCTGTGTGCACAGAGCACTTAGATTCCAGCTGACAGAAGTGTAGTGAAATGCAATTTCTGGCTGGAAAAACTGTAAATTAATATTCTATATTACTTTTTAAAGCGGCCCTTTATCCCCTCTCACTAAAAATCACATCGGCATGCAGCTCTGGAATCATCTTACATTCATTACTTAAATGTTTTTTGCTTTCACTTGCAATGAATGTTTTTCCACTTCCTGGTCCTCTTAGACATTAGTGATGTAATCCAGGCCTAAGAGATGCATCCTGCAAAGGTTACATCAGCAGTACATTAAAGGGAAATCTCATGAGATCTCAGGGAAAGGTATTTTTTCCCCTGAGATGGTGTGCATGGTCACATGTGCCAGTCACATCTGCCAGAGTTCCAGGAAGTAAAGGGAGATACATTATTCTGCCCTTATAATGGCCACTATGAGAAGAATGGGGAGTAAAAGAAAAATAAGTTATGCATCGAATAAAAAGCCTATAAGTATCTGTTTGTAGATTGACAATACTAAACAACTGTAAAGGTGACGTTGTTGTCCTTTTAAACATGACGGTAAAGTTCCTCTAATAAAAGATTTAGAATCTTTAATATGAAAATAAATATTATTGGCCGCACTTGTGAAATGTAGCAAAATTTAGGACAATCCTATATCAGTTCCCAGTGATTTCAACACAGGTTGAAAGAACATCTGCAGCAGGCAGTCCATCTTTCTCGATTTCTGCCATCTCCCGTAGTACAAACTTTTAATTCTTTTGGTATGAAGGGATACACCATGTATGCAGTGTAATAGACATCTTGTAGAGTCACTAGTCTCCTTCTCCACTAAAGCCTGGTGCTAGTTGGACATTTAGTGCTTTTGGATTAATTCCCACAGGATATCAGTGAACAAGAGATTCACGTTCACTGGTTTCCCCCTTACCGTCCTGAAGAATCTGCCAGTGAGCTTCTTTAAACCTCTTTGACTGCCATGACATATTCTACACCTCACTGGCTAGCTAACAGATGGACAGCCGAGGTGTGAATACATCCTTGATAATCAGGAGGTTAAACTGAAATTTCCCCAATAAAAGAAAAAAAGTTCTGTTCCGTTACACCACACTGACAGGTTTCAGCATGTTGAAACTTAGCACATATCCTTGAAGAGATAAAGTGTACTACAGACTATCACAAGGTAGTGGGGTTGCTTCATAACTGCCGCAAAAAAAGAAAGAAAAAACCCCCCAAACTTTTGCCATTTTCCCCAATACAGAATCAAAGTTAAAATCTGATTGGCTGCCAAATATAAAAGTCCTATTTTTCCTGTTCTAGCTTTCATACATCAGTACCCTCATATCTAGACGGTATGCTGGTTAGAAGAGGAGAAATGAGGTATACCCTTTTGCTACATACATATATAAATGTTTTACCACGATCCCTTCTGCTTGTAACTTTGTACAGCGTTACAAAAAAATTGTAATAGAATTGTGCAAGCACATACCCCAATAAAATCTTTGCATAGACTTCTTTGTTAGTTCTAGAATGTTCCTTCAGTTCTGTTATTTTAGCATCGAACCAGAACCCACGCTCTTCTGGTGTCTCCATGTTGTAATTCACCATTACAATTTCACCCACTTTGAGGTCATTCCACTTCAAGATGGTTCTTGCTCTGGGTCGCATATTGCAAGACTCGATTTCCACAACTCCATTTTCTGGATAACTAAAACAGACACAAAACAGCAGGTGAGGCGGTAAAGGAAAATAAATATATATTTAGCATTAAAGTACTCATTTTAAGGCATTGTATAATTTCACTGTAATGCCTGAAAATAATTTCCCGCTTTTAAAGAGGAACCACACAAAGTGGTAATTTCAGCGGGCCACACTTCCTGACAAAACAAAATGTGACATGCAGTATTTTTCTGTTGTAACCTGAACGGACTGCGAACGTGAGAACAGGTAGGGAAATTGGAATATACTGAAAACACCTTACATCTTAAACTGGCATCAGCTGGGGCCTGAACATCCACTTGGCAAAACTTGGCAAAGGTGTAAACAGAGAGACCAGGCGACAGCCGGGCAATTCTAGGAGACAGATGTCCGATGCTAAAAAAAAGTCCATGAAGCACTGACCTATCTAGTTGAGTGCACATTAACAAAGTAGGATGGAAACCTAACCTTGATGGCCTGTTCACATGAGTTTCAGGTCCGGATCAGCAGACGCGGTGCTATGTGTTTTGCCGCGTTTTTGATGCGTTCCAGTTAAAAAAAAATATTTTTTTTTTTTTTGCTGGAGTGGGGCTGTCAGTATGTTAGCTGCAGTGCAGTGCGTTTTTGATGTTTTTTTTCGGTTTCCTGACAAAACAAAATGTGACATGCAGTATTTTTCTGTTGTAACCTGAACGGACTGGGCACGTGAGAACTGTAGCCAATAAACACATAGGGATACATTGGGATGCATTTTTAGTGCAGGAGCGTACGGATCAGGTCAACACAGAAAACAGACGTCGTGTCAACAGGCCCTTAAGCTATAAACATGAAATATGACCTGGCTAAGTCACCTAGCAATAGTGGAGAAAGGGGAAGGCAGGCCCTGCAGGAACCCTCATGAAGGACAAACAGGGAATTCAATTGTCAAATGGAAGCTGTAATGGAGGTAGACTCATACAGCACATACCGCAGCCGGACAGTGGAGAGGGATTCCCCTGGAATGCTTGGAAGCTAAACACACACAGAAGGAAGGACAATGTCCTGGTTAAGGTGGCAATAGGAAACCATTTTGGCCTCAGGACAACCTTATCCCTGTGCAACACCAGGAAGGGTCTCCTTCTGAGTGAGGTCAGCCAAGGGGCTATCCTAAAAGGTCCTAAGGAAGGCTTCTGCAGAGCTGACAGAACCAGGTTAAGGTCCCACGGTGTTACTGGTGAGCAATGTGTGCGACACCATGCACAAACTATCTGGACGGAGTTGCTGTTCGACTCACAATTTTTCGCCGAGCTCCTTTGACACCTGTTGCCAGCAGGACTTAAGGCCACAGCTTCTGAAGTTTCTAGGAATCAATGGTTTACAGTACTTTGCAGCCTGAATTCAGACTACTGAAATACAATGGTTCTCACAGAAACAGTGTAATTTATTAACACTCTCCAACCCCATCTTTCTCAAGAATATGACATTGCAATCCGGATCTGTTACTGGATGCTAGTAAAAGTCATGAGCGGTGGGAGGAAGGACTCTTCTGTTATTACACTGTGCAGTCAGAAACAAATGGTCAATTATCAACTGATTATCAATTTTTAGTAACTCCAATTAAAAGCAACTTTTACCAAGTATCAATACGGAGGCTGCCACTACTAAGCTCCTTCAGAAAACTCTCAATTACTGGATGTCTTGGAATATAGTACTTTGTATAAACTGTATGCAGAAACCGTATATATTCTATATGTCAATGATTTAGAAAGAATTGTGGCCAAAGGATAAATATCACAGTATTTTGAAGTTGCAGGAAGAACATGAAGTCTACTGTTTGTTCCTGCACTGCAGTACATCAGCTAAGGACAGAGAATGTCTGCCAATAGGGTCCATCTGAATCCTACAGGGGAAAGCACCTGCTTCTTTCCTTGGGGAAGACTCAAAGGCTGAAAAAAGAATATAGGACAAGATTTGCTTGGCTTCATTCAGTCTCTGTCTAAGCTTCCCATGGGTAAAGGCTGATTCAACTAGACAAGTGTGTGAATTGTATAAAAACAAACATCTATACATGGAAAGGAGCTATGTTCCCTAACAAAACACTAGCACACTGACGATCTGATGTACTGAGGACTGTTTGGTACATAATTGGATTTGTCCACATGAAATATTAGCACATATATAATATTACCACCATAAGGCTGTACTTACTCATCATATTTTATAAAATAAGATACATCATCATCATCCACATAATCAGAAAAAGAAGTGGAAGGGCCAGAGTCCGAAACGTGAGAATTTTCAATGGAATGGTCCTCATTTAAGCTGCCATTAGTCCCTTTGTAAGAGTTGCCACCTTTACCATGAGCCTTGCCATTTTTCTGTCCTTTCGAGGCTCTAGTAACATTTTCAACAGATGCTTCAAACCATGCTCCAATGGTTACATCGCGCACATCCACTAACTCATTGATCTACAATGACACACCAAAAAATGAATTAGTAAACATATACTGCTACAGTAACATAACAGGCACATTGGACCTTTTGTATTTACACTTTTGGAGTTGGACATTAAACCTACATGTTCATAAAGCACTCCCAATTGCTGTGTGATGCCACAATGGACACCATCTTACAATTCAGAATCAAAAGGCTGAGCAAAATCATACAGCTGATTAACTACATAAAATACCTAATGACATTAGATGCTCATAATCCAGCTTCCATTATCAGCAGGTTAGGTCAACAACCGGTGGGCTACAAATTACATTCAGATCAGTGCAGCAGATAACAAAAAAACCTCAGTCAGAAGACGGGTCTATAAGTCAGGTTGGAAATGTGTGTCAAGTCTCCCATTGCTGGTTGACATTGCCTAAAAACTGCCATGTGCCATTGGCAGTTTATATACATTTAAATGGGAACATGGGTTGTAAAATGGCTGCACATTAAGAAAAATCATTAAAGCATAATTAAACACTTTTTTTTTTTGCATATATCTACCGCCGTTTGCTCCTGTCTGAAGATCTGTAGCTTCTCGAGCGGCCAAGCAGGATGGTAGGGCGGGCGCATGCGCAGTAGAGATCTTCTACGGGGAGAAGAGGAGAGACACAGCGGAGGTGAATGCACGCAGCCGCGAGCGTGAACGTCGGACAGACACAGTGGGACCCGAGGAGTCTGCGCTGGATCAGAGTCCGGCACCAGTTCTGGAGGGACTTCTCAATACAAGTGGAAGGAAGATGATCGGATCAAGAGGAGGCATCACTTAAAAGGAGAACTATGAGATGAGTGATTTCCACTCACCTCATAGTTCTAGCCGACCTGTGACAATGAGACTGTCACATAGATCGGGAGGTGAGCGAACATACCGGGTTCGCTCCCCTCTCGATCCTGTCACGGCTGTCTGCCGTGACAGGGGGAGGGGCTGGATTCCCCTCTCCCCGCTCCGATCTGCCAGCGCTGACTGGCGGAACGGACGTGGGAGGGGGCGGGTACAGCTGGCTCTGCCTCTGCCTCTAGATAGGCAGAGCCAGCTGTCACTCATGCAGCTGGGCGGATCTTGACATCGATGTCGGGATCCGCTCCGGCGTCTCAGTATACTGAGCTTAGGGTAACGGGAGGACGCTAGTTTGTGTCCTCCCGTTACCCTAAGGAGAACTATGGGGAAAAACACTGACCCCATAGTTCTCCTTTAAGATAAAAGCTCCCCCCACATGGAGGGGAGATAAAGGATGAAAAAATGTGTGACTTTAATGTCACTTTAACTTAAATTATATATATATATACATATACACACACACACACACACACACACCACATTTATTTATTTTAAAAAAAAAGTATATACATACACACACAGACACAAAAATTCAACTTTTAAAGACATTTATAACCCCCAAATATAATGGGACTATTAGGGTCTATTTATTTTATTTACACAGCTTTTACCCAAAGTTGACACATTTTTCAAATTGGATTCAATTAGACAAGTGTGTGTAGACAAGTGTGTGAATTGTATAAAAACAAAGTAATAAATAGATCTAAGACCTCATTCACACTGCTGCGCGCGTATATGCGCTGTGGTATTTTGTGTTAATCCCACGGTAGAACCGGGGCTTGTAGTCACCCAAGAGTCTCATCCAAAAGGGGCTGATCGGTTCCAGGAGGCAAGTTTTTGTACTGGGAAAGAGCTGACTATGTGGCTCTTCCCAGGATTTCTGGATTTGGCATGGGATCCTGGAACTGGGAGATTTCTAAGAGAATTGGGAGAGATGAAATCTCCATTCCTGGGTCCATGCTTTGGTAGTGACCAGCACCTGATTGTGCACCTGTGTACATCCCTCATGAAGAGTGTGCTGGGATGTGTTCAGGGCCCCCACCTGTGAGTCAGGAGAACTCCACCCAGGAGTCAGAGTGGAGGCCAGTGCAGCAGGGAGCTGCGGGGTTGTGAGACCTCTTGTGCAGGTTTAGCACAAGACCGTCTGGAGGAACAGACCGTGGCCTGAGGCCAGAGCAGCAGTGCTGTGAGTGAAAGCCAGAAGGTTGGATGTGCCTGTATTTCTGGGATAAAGAACCCCTGCGAATGTAATCACATAGTTTTGTGAATGTTCATTTAATAAAAGTGGGCAAGGAAGCCCTTAAAAGAAGTGATAAGCGAGTGGACTCCGTCCTTAATATGCTACCGTTGAAATCTAATCTCACAGCGCGTACGTGCGTATTGTACCATTTTAAATTAAAAAGTGGACAGGCCGCACTTAAAATGAAAACAAAAAAATATAAACATTCTTAAGAAAAATTTAATATTGCAGAATTGTTCTGTTAAATACATTGCACTCCCTTGAGCAGGACAAAAATAATTTGGTGCTGAGCTTTACACTGACAACAAAGGCATGTTTCACAATGTTTACTTTTCATTAAGAAGTGTGATTAACTGTGGCAAACTGCCTTACATGTTCAACTCACATGTGCTTAAACAGTTATTTAAATGTTATTACTCACTTAAGAGGTCAATCAGTAAAGGAAACCATTACTGGCAAATGGAGTAACCCTAACAGAGATTTAGAAGAAGAAAAAAAAAGCTACATTAAAAAGAGGAACTCCAGGAATGACCAAACTAACTCTTGTGGGGGTTACCCCCTGCACTGCAACGGTTATTATAGGGGTGAAAATAACGATTATTATCTCCAAATATATTATTAATATGGGACATTGTAAAAAAAGTTATGATAGTACTTCAAAAAGTATGAAAAGAACATAGAAATATATGCAAGTTTATCCTATTATGAAAAAAACCTTGTGTTTATATAGCCAAGAGCAAAACAAACGACAAACGCACTCAACAATTTTGTTACCAGTTATACAGTAAGGTGCACACGAAATGGGCTTTGAACAGTAGAAAGGCATCATGGCACACTCACAAACCAGCATGTAAAACAACTAAGCCAAGAGAACACCACACATTTAAGAAATTTAAAAGAACGCACAAACCAGGGCCATCGCAAACTGCATTCTTGTTGTAAGTTTTATCAAAAACATTCAGCGTCCTCAAATATCTTCAAAGTCTCTAAACAACTAAGGGACCTAAATAGATAGACTGCTATTGGCCATTTAAAATTGCAATAGCCAACAGCAGGCTCGCTATTGAAGCCCCCCCTACTGAGCAGAGGAGCTGGCCTGAGAAAGAAAGTTCTCTCTCAGGTCCGCTCCTCTGCTCAGTAGGCAGGTGCAATAGCCAGCCTGCTATTGCAATTTGAAATGGTCAATAGCAGGCTGGCTATTGCTACCCATTGTTTACATTCTGCTGCCAAGCGCGGGATCTGGCCGTCGACCGGCAGTAAGATGTAAACACGCGCACATGAAGACACGCGTTTGACTGGCAGCTTAAGAGACATTGGGTCAATGGACGAACTTTGCATGCTTCCCAGTATTTCCATTGAAGTCTATTGGGGAAAAACGAGCTGCAAACTGCCAAAAGAAGCTCATGTACTTTTTTTGCATTTGGCATTTTGAACAGGGCCAATGAAAATCATGGGATTTCTTGTGTTGGATGTTTTTAAGTAGTGCTGCAACCACCTAAAACAATAATAATTGATAATGTCAACGATTCTCATAATCGATTAGTTGGTGTGTATCCCCTAGTTCTCTCCTCTGCGTTGGGAGCCAGTGTTTAATCAGCTCTGTAGCCCTAACCCCTGCAGCCAGTGTCCAGTGGTGAGGAGAGCTTCCCCAAACCAACACCACCCACCGCCACTATGCAGCTCTCTCCTCCGCTCTGGGAGCCCGCAGCATGCTGTGCTTTGTGTCCCCTCCGATCCCTGCTGCTCTCCCCCATCTGTATCAGTAGAGGCAGCAGGGACACAGACCGCTGCAGCCCATGCCCAGCGGGGAGGGAGGAGAGACAGGCTGTCAGCCAACGCTACTGTGACTCTACATTGGGTGCAACAGCCAGCCTGCTATTGGCCATTTCAAACTGCAATAGCAGGCTCGTTCTTGCACCCACCCACTGCCTGCTTTCAATCAGCAGAGGCACAGACCTGAAAGAGAACTTTCTCCTTCAGGTCCCTCTGCTGATTGACAGCAGGCAGTGGGAGGGTGCAATAGCCAGCCTACTATTGCAACTTGAAATAGCCAATAACAGGATGGCTATTGCACCGCCCACTGCCTGCTGCGTTTACATTTAGCTGCCGACTGCTGAAACCATGCCGCTGGCAGTTGTCCTCTCCCTGGCTGAAGCTATTCAAGCGCGAATGAATAGCTTCTTTGAACTGGATAGGTGACATGAGGGGTAACAGACCCAAAATGCCCCCTTAAAGGGAACCTGTCACCTCCAAAATCACATAGGGGGATTGTGAGCCACCCCGGGTAAAAGCAGCGAAGAAAAGTTAAAGTAAGTTGTGCTACCATTCATTTCAATGGCACACCAACGCTCCTCACACCCGCAGTGCGATTGCCCCTGCACTGGAACATGTGGTACTGCAATGCCATGCATTGCAATGGGATTGCAAAGAATTGTGCATGCAGTTTTATTTTGAAGTAAACAAGTAAACTTTACGTTTGTAACACTCCATTTGTGTATTTTAAATAAAAGATGGTATTTTAAAAAAATGTATCGGATTAAAATCGGAAAATAAATAAAAATTAATAAATTGGTCAGCTAATCGATTATGAAAATAATCAATAGTTTCAGCACTATTTTGAAGCGCTTTTTCTACTGCTCAAAAATGCCTAGGTGTGAACCAAGCCTTAATGTGCATCAAGCCACCAGTTGCCTAAGAGTGCCGGATAATGGTGAGTTTACTGTATCTTAGATTAATCTCTCCTCTGTTGAATTTGGCAGAGAAGAATTACTGGATAACTAAACCCCAAAAAGCTGTCACCCAAACCAAACAATCGGGTCACAGCATAGCATATGAAAATTCTACCATCAAGTTATAAAAACCCGATAGAAAATCTAACCCTTGCCTACTACAAAAATGGCCCAAGTTGGGCTTTAGTCAAAGAAAGTCAACAGAGTGATAATTTTCAGAGTAAACACACGATTTCACCCTGGCCAAGCACGAGGTAACAGCTTCCCCAGATGGTCACCACATTGCCACTGACTAAACAGGTGAGCAAATATGTTGGATCTCATAAAAAGGAAGCAGACGAGTCAGTTTATTTTACTTCACCAAAATCATAAAACGTCTAGAAAAAAAGGACACATTTTTACGACCCGAGTCAATGAAAACCACTAATGTATTTGATTATTGCAAATGAGAAAAGCAACCAGAGGTTTAAAGCGCAGTTCAAATATTCTACACTAGAGTAGAAAGCCAACAACATGCAGCATGTCAATAGTATTTTATAGTCCTCTATTATTCCAAATTTGAGCACCTTAAAGCTGAACTCCAGGCACTTATAAGAGGCACAAATTAATAGAAGTCTAATACATAAGTACATGTTTTTATTAAATGCAAGCAGTGTAACTACCTGAATTTACCCCCCATGTACCTCCGCTGCCCGCCCCGTTCTTCTCTGCTCCCCCGTGCCCCCTCTTCTGCCGGTGTTCTATCAATCCCTAGAATCGCTCCAAAAAGGGTCCTGCTGTAGCGACGCACGACCCCCGACAGTGACGGACAGAGCCCCATTGCCATGCATTGGAGAGCGATATCGCGCGGTAAATATCCGCGATAAATCGCTCAGTGTGAATGGGGCCTAAAGTGCCGTTTCAGCTCTGTCCCATTTGGTTTACATTTGCATCTACAGCACACTCCTATGGTGCCATTGGTTCCAGTACTAGTGCAGGAAATGGCCTGTCAGACCTACTGAGACCAGCCACTGTTTTAAAATTGCGCTGGGATGAATAGTCACTATACCAATGCTGTTTTAAAACAGTATCCCTAAAAGATCTGGGAGCCATTCATTAAGATTCACATCCACTCATTATGGTCAATGGGCATAGACCACTTGATAAAGCTGAATTATATGGGAACTATAGTCAAAACCTTTTTTTCTAGTTTTGAATAGATTTGGGAACGATTAGAACCTTGATCTGATCTTTGTGCCATCTGTGCCTCCACTAAGAAGATTTCCTTGCACTTCCTGTCCCAAAAGACACACCAGGAAATGAGAATATTCCCTAAAAGTAGGAGGAAATTCTACCTTGGACAGCTTCCAACCTCTAATACAGTGACAACTTTAAACTGAAAATATTCTCTCACTTTCTGTTCTGGTGGCAACAGGCATGAAGCCTTGTAGAGGTTTTAAGCCAGTTCCAACCCTATCCAAAACTAGAGAAAAAAAAAATTGCAGCTGGAGTTCTACTTTAACTACACAATGCTCCCTCAGGAAAACACGCATTGCCTTCCCTATCAAATGAAAATAGAAAAAGGCTCCTAATCAAAATATCTCTGGTGGCCAAGGCCTAAAAGATCCCAAGTCTTTCACGCTAGGGACTAGCGTGTTTTTTTCCCTTTAATCCTGTATTTATTCGTCTAGAGAGTTAACAATGTTGTCCTTGTCAAAGTAGAGAAATTCAGGAAATGTAATTTCCCATATCAAAATGTAACTAAAAGGAGCGCGTATAACGCAAATTTAGCCAAATAGAGCTTCAGAGAAATAAGGAGATGCCCGTTGCTGCAATGAGTTCTGAACAAATGCAAGCTTGCGATCAGTAAATCCCCATGGCAACGGCATGCTAAATGAGACATGTAAAAGGACGACCAGACAAGGAGGGTAACTGAAACACTAGTGCAGCCTAAACTCCGCGATCCCAGCATTTGTGTCAAAACACCATGTTTTCTTTTTGTTTCAGGAGCTCATTATCTCATGGCGCCCCCAACCAGCATATCCGCAAAGAATAAAAGGCTAAAAAGTGAAATGTTCTAAATCATTTTTACGGTAAATTAAAAAAAAGCATCCCAGTCTGTCTTCAATCTTTAGAGGCTGCGTCCGCCATGTCTCTCTTGTGTTCTGTGCTTGCCCTGTATGCTTTCTCATATTACCATCTAGCGAACGGCTTTTACACATCAGCACGCTTCTCTAGCTCCAGCCTTCAGTCACTCTCAGGATGTTTATCTTTTGTTTAGCGACTGTATTCTCATTATATGTATATTTAACTACGTGAGGATGCCTCATATTTAAGATTTACATCTGGCTACTGCCTCCGTACATCAGTACGCTTCTGTAGCCGCTGCCTTCCACCATTTTGTGGATCGAAGCACAGTTCTGCCTTCAGATGTCTCTCTTTTGTTCAAGGACTAGGCTCGTGTTTTCTGCATTCTCATTCCGTGTATTTATAACTCGCTGTGTAGAATGCTAGCTTCGTTAGCCGTCGCTCCCTGTATCTTCAGGACGTCTGTCACGTTTTAGGACTACGCTCATTCTGTGTGCATTCTCCGTGTATTTACATCTAGCTAACGGCTTCTGCACATCAGCGTGCATCTGCAGCCGCTCACTTCCACCATTTTGTCGATGCCTCTCATGCTCAGTGAAAGTTTTCCGTTTTCTGCTTGCATGTTTTGTTCGGATCAGAATAACTGCCTCCACACAAAAGTAATCATGAACAGAACACATTTAAGGCCAAAATGTCATATTTTGAATAATTTTAAATAAAGCTGAACTCCAGGCAGATATAAAAAAAAAAACAAAATACCATTATATTTATTTATTAAGAAATAACTAAATGCATTTTTTGAATGCAACTACCTGAATCTGTCTTGATATCAGTCGCCTGTAATTTTCCATATTGAAGGAGTCTGGTTGGGAGAAGGAGGGTCAGTACTTTGATTGTAGTACAATTATAAGCCAGCACAGCAAACATTTCACTTTAAGTGTTGACACTCTGATAATGGCAAAATGTAATAAAGCATGTAGCATGTACAAGGGATCCCACCACAATGAATGCTAAACTATACAATGGTAACCTAAGGTCAGTTGAGCCAATCAACGTCTGCTGTAACACATATATATGCAACAGAGCTTGATTGGCTCAAAGTACTAACCTGCCCTCTCCAACATTGTGCCATATTATTAGGGAGGCTTTAAGAGGCTGATATCAAGATTCAGTTGCATAAACTAGCAAGTAACTAGTATACATGCTGTGGACAAAGGGGTGACCAATAGAGCTGCAACAGTTAATCGATTTAGTCGATTAAAATCGACGATTGAAAACGTTGGCAACGTTTTCGATCGTCGATTCGTCGGCTATCGATTGATTTGCCTGTTCGGGGCTGTTCCGGGCTCCACAAAGCTGTATTGCTTACATGCAGCAAAGTAAAGTCAGGTCACCAACCTGGCTGTGCTGTCTGGCAAGGCCAATTAAAGTGCATAACTGGCTGGATAACAATACAAATCAGCTGGTAAAACAGAATACATATATTTCAACTGTGTTTTTAGTTATTTGCCTGAAGTTCAGTTAAAATTTAGCAATGCATAAAAGAGTCATGATCTGCCTTAACACGAATTGCACATTTCCATGAAATAAAACTTGAAATTGAATGCCAACTTCCTTGAAAACATTTAAAGGAGAAGTATTAGAGCGAAATATACAACTATACTCAGCTCTATATACCGAGAGCAGAGTGATCATAGCTCTAGGCTTCTTCCTCCAGAGAGCCATGACTGCCAGTCACCGCTGCATGCAGGGATTCCCCCCTCTCTGTTCCGCCAGCACTCATAGGAGTCCAGACAATATTGCCGAGGTCCTTTCTGGCTGCAGCATGGCTCTACAGTAACCCACTATACACTGAGTGACCAGATTATTATGACCACCCCATCAGTACTTCGTTGGGCCACGAGATGACTCCACGAGATGACTTCGTTGGGCCGCCTCGTGACTCCACGAGATGATGAAAGATGATGCGAGGACTAACATTGACTAGTCGCTGACGGCCACAATTCGCACGTTCAGACCCAGATTTTCGGCTGACAGTCCAGTCTTTAAACACTTTAACAACAGCTGATCTTGAACATTTAACGAATTCTGCTGTTTTGCTGATACTCGCTCCATGTCTCCGAGCGCCAACAATCATCCCACGTTCAAAGGCTGTTAAATCGCGTTGTTTACCCATATCTTCAGAAACAAAATCACAGTTTACTACTGTCGTGGTAAACAACCTGCTTCCCTATTTATAATGGTCTGGCCCTCTAGCAACTTCAGCGCAAAATTATAGCTAATTATCGCTAATTTGCCTACAAACGTCAGGTGGTCATAATAATCTGGCCACTCAGTGTATGCTGATATTGATAACAACAAAAAAAACCTTCTCTTTTAAAAGATAACTTTTAGCACAGTTGTCCTTAACCTATCACCTCAAGTCATATACTCATCTGTTTTGGCTGGGAGGAATAATAGACAGCAAGATTTTTTTCAACGTCACATCTTTTTAAACTAGAAATATGCAGTATAAAGAAATATATAGGATTCACTGGTAGATAGTTTTACAGGGACACAAGAAAGGTAGCAATGAATCGAGCACTGTAAATTTTATGGCATAAATAGGAAAACCTTTGTTGGAGCCAACAACATTTTCTACTCTTCTACAGCACATCTTAATGAGGCCCATTCATAAACATGATATTAAGCAGGTCAATATTTCCATGCGGTGCAGCAGATCTGAGCTTTAACTGTTGTGATTTGGCTGCATAAGAGTTAACTGGTTCCAGGAAACTATTCTCTTATTATACATTACAAGTTACATCACTGAGGCAGTACCAGAGACAACAGGCACACGTCTTACCTCCCAGTGCTAACAGATGGAGATCTGCCCATACATGGCCACCCTTGTACCGTAGCAACTCGCAATAGGGCCTTCCCTCCATATACATAAACATGGTTTAGTGAAAATTCTGATAAAACATGCCCTTTGCCCACATGCTACAACTATTATTTTCTAATTTATACATTGACAACTAATCAAATTAATCTAATAGATACAAAGAGAGGTGGCATTTGAAAGAATGGTTTGTATCTCTGTAACAAATAAGTCAAGGCAACTGGACTTGCTATGTTTTTCTACAGATATACCATGACCTGGATAAATGAGACCCTTCACAGTCACAACGGTTTGTATTGTTCTACCATTAGACACACTATCCACATTTGCCAAGTCTCCACCTCTTATTGGTTGCAAGAAATGTTCTAAAACTATAAGTTCAACATTAGTGATAAATTACGGGTCTGTGACAGTTCATCAGCCGGTAATTAGCAGATTAATATGTTAATGTGAAACTAAAATGCATGGGCAATAGAACAGGTATGTTTAAATGAATTTCTATCATAAATGACATAAATGTATAGAAGTTTCTTATTTTCTGTGGGTCACGCATTTACTGTACGCTTTGAAAGAACTTTGTGCCACGCACGGAGGAAGGAAAGGGTGGACACAATATGCGTTTGGCTGATGCAGGATGAGCTTATGAACACTGTGGAGAGAAGATGGGGTGAGCACATCTGGGTTTTCTGGTATGTGCAGCTGAAGAAGTGAAGGGGTGCTCTGCAGCCTCTTGGTGTACAAGAGGAATTGTGGGGCTCAGTGTTGGAGCGCACTGCTTTTTTTTTTTTTTTTTTTTTTTTATTTAAATTTTAATATTAATGTTATATTCGTCCATATTAATGGTATATTCGTCCATGTAAACTTGTATAAAAGATATAAAAATGCAGGAAAAAAAAAAGAAGGAAGGGATGTTATTCAGGTAGGTGGGTAGAAATTAGAACCAGGTTCAAATCATCAAAACTTCAGACTGTCCTTGAAAGTCAAGGACTGCAAGCTACTATTTAATGTCCACTAGTTATTGTGGAGGTAGGGCAATGCTGTACCCAGGGCTCCATTGAGGCAGGGGTTGTGGGTGTTAATAGAGTGATCCTCTGTTGATTGTATGACTGGAGTGTTCATTAATCATATAAACAAAGGTTTACGAAGGCAATATGAAGTATAATAACAGTGCTTTTCAAGTTACCACCCCCAACTGCCCTCCTCTATAAGTATTATATGAGACCTGACACAAATGAAAACATCTGAATGAAAGCCAGCCTTTCTGCTATACAGTATAAGCCCTGCCACCTATCCATAGAATATCATGGTCTACCTGTCTCCCTATGGCTATATTCCCTATGGCCAAGACCAAACGCACTATTGAAAAGAAGCCAGCTATAGGATATTACGCAATTGCCAACAGTTCCCATGGCAGATACATCACTGAAAATGGGCCTTGCTATTAATGGAAGACTTTAAGTACAAGTGATTCTGACTTGCATTACTGTGTACTCTGCCAGTTAGCTTATTAAAAGATGCCTCAAATGGGTTCCAAGACCACTACAGCTCCTAGAGCTGCTTGTCTTTTCCACAAAATACGTCCCAGCCTCAGAAATCTGTTTGCTTTCAATCAGTCTTCAAGGCCAGGATGCACTGCACTGGGCGAAAAAAAATCACTGCCTATGAAACAGCTCAGTAGCAGGGGAGACAAACACATTTTCAACATTAACTTCTGAAACCTCTATACTACCCAATCAAAGAATCTGAATTATCCCTAGCCATGGTGGGATCACCATCATCACTTGTAAATATCAAAAAGTGGACAAGACCATTAAAGGAAACTGTTAATGAGAAAATAAGCCGGTTGCTAGTGCTGAAAATCCATTATGAAAATTCTAGTTGCTTGGCTGTTAATTCATCCAAAACCTTTAATAGATGTATGTTGCCAAAGCTTTAATAACATTAAACATGACGCTTATTATATAATTTTATTTTAAAAGTTAAATAGTAGCTTATATTCAGAATATGAAATGCTAAAAAGCAACGTATAATTACTCAAAAATCAAATGTTAAAAATCAAGACCTACCTTGTAAATTCCAATTCCTGCATCAATAAGGAAAGATCGGGCGGAAGTAGATGGCTGAACTGAAGTGGATACACGTGACTTGTGCTTATTTGTGGAATTCAACTGGGCTTTGCTTTCACCTTCCTTTTTCTTTGAATTGCTTGTACCCTCAGACTGCGAACGGATTAAGAGTTGGACAATATCATTCAATCCAACGTTATAGTCAAAGAGGGAATGTCCATCTTCCAGCTGTATAGAAAAAAAAAAAAACAATAAGAATATGTAAACACAAAGTGTGAAACCTTTTGGAATCCAAGAGGCCAATACAAATCATTCCAGCTAAATAGACTAGAGTTGACAAATGTATATTTACAGCAGGACTCAACAAATCCCAGGCGTCAGAAAGCCAATGCTCCTTAAAATTTACAGCTGGCAACCAGCTTTTCAGGTTTTCTTTAGTTGTTGATAACTGTTGATCTGCGCTCATGGGTAAACTACCAGGGGAATAAAGCAGCCACAATCGTAGACTATGTAGTCCTGGAAAATTAAAAAGAGATAGTGGTTTGCACTTAGAACACTGCAGTGGTGGGGGAGTGAGGTAGAAGGGACCGGTCTAAGAGCAAGCCATCTTGGAGAATCGACTGACCTTAACAAACCCCAGCAAAACAAAAGGAAAATTTGTGCCAGTCCAGATTTCATAGAGGAGAAAATGTACAAATCAATGCTTCCACGTTTGTGCTTCCTACAAGGACTCCCTCTTGATTTTGTGATTTCTAGGTAACATCATCTGTCTAAATACCTGGCAGAAGTACCAGAGAGATATCTGATCCTATACCTGCCTCATACTGACTGCAAAATTTCAAAAGGACTTGTATGCGGTGAGTGAGCACTGCCTAGGGGGTTTTTGTTTGTGTGAAACACTCTGAAGATCACTTTATGCACCAATAGTGGATACACCAGCACGTTATCTAAGAGATTGGAGGACGTTTAACAAAAGGAATTCATATTGAACTGTTTGTTGATTTTTCAATTGGTCACCAGTTGTTCACGGTTTTTCTGTATGTTGAGAAATCTGTATAAACATATAAGAGTCACAACACTATTTATCACTTGCACAAAGTGACTGTATATTTTAATTTTTGATTATTTATTTGAGTCACTAATATATTTGGTTAGTGGTCACACTGTTTATTTACTTATCACAATGTCAAGAGACAACCTGGTCTTTCGGTTCCCCTATATTCACAGATATAAATTTAGATTGACAGCTCTAAAGCAGAGTTTTTCACTGATATTTAATTTATATTACTCACAGCACATGTGAGTCACTTGTTTTGTTTAGATAATTAGTTTGACACAGTAGGGGCTTTTAGCGCCGCAAAATCTCTTTTTAATTTCTTTAGTTGTTGTCAAAGGAGCTGGCACCTAAAAAACACTTCTGGCTTTTGAATGGGGCAGACTGGCTCCTGAATTGCATATTAATTTGTCCACCCCTAAATTACGGTATCATTATGTACCTGTAAACATATACCTAGTACAGTACAGGGGTGAACAAAGTAATATGGAATTCATGAGCCAGCCTGACTAATCCAGGAGTCAGCAGGATTTTTAAGGCGCTAGCTCTATTGACAACTGGAGAAAGGCTCAAAAGTTAGGCGCTGGCTGTAAATGTTAAGGCGCAGTGGCTACCTGGCTTGTGGGATCTGACCTAGTAACTTTTGTTTCTCTGCTCCAGATATCGAATATTCACGTGCCTGTTCAAGGTTGGTGACCAACTATAATAAGGCAAGGATAAGCATGACAGCCCCAGAGCCAGCACTGTGAAAAACAACCTAGCAATTGCCGCTCCTGTATTTCAACTCTGATTCCTTCAGAAGGCACCAACTCAAAATGTCCTGGAATGCACATCTAATATTCAAGAGGATCAATCATGCAATATGATCCATGCATAATCTGGTGCTTAGTGGTAAAACCAGGACATTAATAAAAAGCTTGCCAGACTTATCACAAGTATTTACTTTTGATCTAATTTGTCCACAATAGGCAGAGGAAGTACCTAAAAAGAAAATGGCTTTTTTGCCTAGGCCCTTTCGAACCCTACATTGTTAGACAAAAGAAGTAATATTTTACACGTCTGGAGTGTGCAGTTCTAATTAAAAACACAACAGTTTTCTGCATAGAGAATGCCTTCCTTTTCCTCTTCCCTTCATATGAAGTTCTGTCTCGAGTTTTGTTCAGTGAGACATAAACATTATGACTAACAGACGCATTGTATTGTAAAAACACTAAACCTACACACCAACCAGTAGAATCGGTGAAACATAAATTATCCTGTATTTCATTTCATCATACATAGACATATACTATTTAAACCATTTTGGTGTTTCTAAATCCTTACCCCTTTAAAAATATGTTCTCATGTGCTAAACATGTAGAACTTTTAGGGCCTGCATCTAGAGTCTGCTGAAACCGAGAAGGACAGAAACATTTTCAAGCCTTAAAATTTCTCACGCCAGCTCAAAACCAACAAGCATTAGTATATGTAATATGTTTATGTGTTATGTAGATAATTTGATCTCGCTTTGTGAATACAGCTCCAGGAAAGCACATGGAAATGATCCGGTGTAATCCTTTGCTCGCTCATGAAGAAAGTATGTCAGGAAATGAGTAGCAAGGAAACAAACTCACAGCTTCCAGTAAAAAGTAATGTGCTGTAGACATACCTTAATCTCACACTCATCCTCTTGCTTAACAAGTCCCATGGCCTTTTTTACCCCCCTTTTCCTGCTACTCAAGTTAAAAAAAAAAGAAGAAGAAGATCTGCTAACAAGTTTTACCCCAGAGCAGAGGGCTGACATCCTGTACTTTGCCCATCTAATCTCATGCACATTTCAAGAATGCTGTTACAAAATCTTAACTTGGTGGTACAGTGTCTCCTCTTTGCTACATAAAACATACCCTCAGGTATTCAAGATATGCTGGAGGTGTGGGGAACATGAGGGCACAATCCTACACATTTTCTGGCAATGTCCACCACTGAGACCCTTTTGAGATCACATTTATAAAACAGAAATTACTTAGGTGACCAGCCACCTTGGTCCATCTCTTGGATTTCCTTTCCAGGGTCTCAGATAGATGTGCTCATTGCTGATCCACCTAGTGAACGCAGCTAGGGCCTGTATTCCATCTCTTTAAAGACAGGAGACTCACCCTACAATACAAATGTGGTTCGAAGATTGCTAAAATTAGGAACATGGAAGAGCTCACTGCAAATTTGAATGTAAGAGATAAACACATGGTTCTATTGGATGCATTTTACTTGCTCCCAATAACACAGATTGACACAGGAGATGTTGCATCCTAAGGAGAAACGATGGGTTGAGATCCTCCCCTTGTTTAACAGTGAATCATCTGGTGGGCCCCTATTTTTTTCCCTAGACCCACTCAATTTAGTTACCGCTCTTTCCCAATATTTTCTTTTAAAGTCTGGGGAGATGGGCTTTGCGACAGGTCTGTGCAAGAACAAGATACCTTTCAACCTTCTCCGATAGCTGTGATACCTAAAAATTTACGGATGGTGTCAAAACGAGGTCAATGCAGTTGGAAGAATATTCTTTAGATGGAATCTGTCAGGTATGATATTTTTTTTAGATGCAATCTCTCATGAAGCACAACCCTCATGCGAAAAGCCTTCAGGCAGCAGCTGCTAGTGTGTGACCCTTGGCCTGCACACTACTAAGGCCCTGACATCACATGTGCGGAAACTGAACAGATTCTGCTTCACTGTCCTGGAATGAAAAGGCAGAAAGATAGCTTCAGCAGGAATCGGACAAAATTCACTCTGTTGGCGACTAGGCTGGCGGCTGCTGTCAATATACAATGGAAACAGGGGAATTAGTCCATCCATGCTGTTCAGTAAGGATGGAGGAATCTGTTAGATTTGTTTTGTTCAGCGGGCGGCCTGAACGAAAGAAATCTAACAAACTCTTGTTTAGCATGGATGGAGGAATTCCCCCTAATGCATTTTGACAGCTGGTGCCCACCGTCAGAAAACCTGCAGTCCCTGCTCAGATGACAGTGTTTGGCCTGGCTCCTTCTACAAAAAAGTCGATTGAGTAATCAACTTTTGTCGAGCTGGAAGGGCCTCCCCCGTTAGAATTTCGGCTGATTCACAGGATGTGGCAGAAATCCTAACGCAGGTATTTTGCATTGCGACAGAAATTTTATTACAGGTCTGCACGATAAAGAATCAAACGTCACATCATTGACACAGCATGTGCTAGCATTAGTGAATCAAATGACCTCCTTTTTGTCATGTGTAAATAGATAACTGCTTTGCCAGAGCTCCATCATGTGACCCAAAGCCTAGGCAGACTACATCACATGGTCTCCAGCTACAAGAAGTGATGCTGCATGTCATAAGGGACAGCAACAAGTCTATTATTAACAACACATCTGATAGACTTCAGCAATAGAAGATCATCAAAAGCACAAATCTTTGTTAAGGGCTACTAAGCAGGAAGCATAGCCTGTATATGTAAGGAGTACATTTGGTTGCACTGGTGGATCAATCGAGGTACAACGTACACAAAAGCAAAGCTTATAAAACATGTGCATGCCATGTCGGTACACATTAAAGCAAAATTGCCAGTCTTAGTTATAAAAATAGTTCTAAATAATTAAGGTGCATCTAAAGCCAAACTCTGTCAGGGTTTTTTCTTTCCTGGGCCCATTCAAACCAGCACATGAGCATTATGTTCCAATATTATATATATAACATTTTGTACATCAAAATCATGTCCTCTCAATCTTCTCACTTCCAGCATGAACAAATGTAAATTTAGCAACTATGTCTCATAGCTTTGATCATCTAGCCCCTTCATTAGTTTTGTTGCTCTTCTTTGGACTCTCCAGCTCAAGGACATCCTTTCTGTGGATTGAGCCGCATACTCAAGATGAGGCCGACCCAGTGATCTATAAAGTGGCAAAATTATTCCTTTGTCTTTAGAGTACATTCCCTTTTTAATACAAGAATGCTAGCTTTGTTTGCCACAGCCTGGCATTGCATGCTTTTGTTCAATCTGTTATCTACTATGACCCCCAAATCTTTTTACATTTCTGACTTCCCTAGTGGACTACCCATTAATGTGTATTCCGCTTGCCTGTTTTTAACCTCAAAATATACCCTCCCACTTTTAGTATCATCTGCAAACACAGAAACATGGCTATTAACACCTTCCCCAATATTATTAATAAACAGGTTAAACAGTATTGAGACTAGCACAGAACCCTGGGGCACGCCACTCTCGACCTCAGATCAATCTGAAAAAGAGCCATTAATCAACACTCTGGACACAATCCTGTAGCAAGTTCTCTATCTATGTACACACCATTTCATCTATGCCCTTAGATGTCAGCTTGTGTATTAAGCGTTTATGTGGTACAGTGTCAAAAGCTTTGGCAAAATCCAGATACACCACATCCACCGGCCTTACTCCACCCAGATCTCTACTCGCCCCTTCGTAGAATGTTAGTAGGTTGGTCTGACTAGAATCGTCCTTCATAAATCCATGCCGATTATCACTTATTATACCATTGTCCACTAAATAGTGCTTTATCATTCCCTCAAACAGTTTGCAAACTATTGATGTTAGACTGACTGGTCTGTAGTTCCCAGGTTGGCATCTTGAACCTTTTTTGAATATTGGTACTACCATAGCTTTACGCCATTCACTTGGTACCCTTCCGGTCAGTATGGAGTCCTTGAAAATGAGGAATAATGGACTTGCTCTAACCTGGCTGTGCTCTTTAAGTACCCTTGGGTGCAGGTTCTCTGGTCCCAACGATTTACTCACATTGAGTTTCTCCAGGCTTTGTTGAACCCCAGCTACTGTCAACCACTGCAGTATATGATGCACTAAGCAACTCACATTTTTATATCTATTAAACCCGTCTTTTTCATGAGTGTATACTGAGGAGAAAAATGAATGTAATAATTCAGCCTTCTCCCTGTCGTTTGTGATTAATCTCCCATTGTCATCTTTTATTGGGCCTACCTGCTTTTTTCTTACCTTTTTACTGTTTATATATTAGTATTAGTGGGCTGCCTGGAGTTTAGCTTTAAGCCGTGTGTTGTGTCTGTAAAACAAAACAAAATAGTGTGTATACTAGAGTGCAAAAATTGTTGTTGTGTTGTAATAAAGAATATATGTGCACTTTTAGACAAAGTGCACTTATTCTTTTTGCACCCCTCCACTGACCCTAAACGATCCTACTAGGGCTGCAACAACTAATCGACATAATCGATTATAATCGATTATTGAAAAAGTTGTCAACTTTTTCAATAATCGATTAATCGGCTTCCGATCAGTTGGCCCTGCTTCCAATCAGTTGGCCCTGTTCACGGCTCCACACGCACCTCCTCCCCACCTCATGCTCGCCGCTGCCAGACCCGCTCGCATCCACGCTCCACACGCCGCACCTCCTCCCCGCCTCACATTTCCTGCCCATCCACAATCGGCACAGGGAAGCAGGGAGAGGTAGTAAGGAGGAGCAGGTGTGGGGGGGATGACAGCTGCTGATAACCTACCTTCCCTCTCCACAGATCAGTAGTTACCAAAATCTGAGGACCACTGCCCTAACATGCAGTTCTGCAAGTCTCCCACTTGTGGTCACATCAGTTACCCTATGGGACTCTCTCCCAGCAGAAGTCTATAGGGCTATAATGAGCAGGTGCAGCCAGTAGATGGAACATGGTGGCATTGAATGTAAACAATTACAAAACTGTCCCAGTCGCATCTCAGAAAGTACAGAACTGCAGAAGAGGAGGGTGGGATCGCTTAGGTCCCCGATGGGGGACAAAAGTGACAAGTGCACTTTGTTCCAAAGTGCACTTATCCTATAAATACTAATTTGTACTTCTTTCTTTACTGTGGAAATTTGGGGAAGGACTATTACTAGTTGCCATGATCTGTATGGGCACACCAAAATTCATGTTCCCATAGTTCCACTTTAATGTATATCAGAATATATGCTAGGTGGGAACCCATTTTTTTCCCCTTACAAAATAGGGAAAAATGCCACTGTGCATTACAAATAAGCACTTTGGAAAAGACGTGAAGTTCAAAAATCTGTTCAGTTTTCTGGTGTGTTCACTTTATAAATGATTTCCACTGAGTATGTTAACATTTCCACCTTAACTGAGAAAAATACTGGTAATATAATTGAACTTTCAAGTATCTATAACATTACATCATCCTAATTGGTGAATTGGCAACATAAGCTTACTATATATTACGGTTGGGTTAATGAAGCAATGACATTCATAACTATTCTACATGAATTTAATATGATACCCAATGTGTCAAAATCGTTTAGAATTCCCCATGACATGCTGTGCGTCTATCATTTCTACATCAAAAGACACAGATTAATAAATAACTTATCCCATGTGTACTAATTAGTGGTGTCAGAGTTGTCAAGTATCCTGGTCACTGACTTAGTCAATTACAAAGGGAGGAATCAAACGCTTACACAATTATATGACCATTTTATGGATAGAGCCAAACTGTAGAGAAGATAGTAGACCGCCAACAATTTCACAATCTATTTTATTTAAATCCAGGGTTCAGGGGGGGTCTAGCGGTACCCAATTTGTTTCTATACTATCGGGCTGCACAGGTGTCACAGCTATCCTCGATATATTCCGCAGCAGCTATTCCAGACTGGGCTAAAATAGAAGCTGGCTCTGCCAGGGGCACTCCTATTGAAGTATTAACATGGATGACATCTAGGCAAAGGCCGACGATCCTAGCCCCTACCCTTTCACGTTCTATTGCCCTATGAGATCGGCTGCGAGGAAAAGGAAGATATGGTTTCCCCTCATTCTCCTCTGGCACCATTGTTTAATAATGTGAATTTTCAACCGGGATTGCAAACCAAAGCGTTCCAATGGTGGATCGATAAAGGCCTGTACAGAATTGGAGACTTAATTAAGGGTCACAAACCAATATCTCTAGCCTATTGCCAAAATACTCTACGGATGCCACCATCGGAAATGTTCAGGTTGTGGCAAATTCGGCACTTCCTACAGTCGTTGAAGTTGCCTGACACTGGCCCTTCGCTGTGGACATTGTACAAAAGAAAACCATTACTTGTTTTAAGAAGATGGCCCAGTGCATTTACTACTGAAGAGAACCCTGCTGGTGGTGCTGTCGCTTATACTAAATCGCTTACAAATCCGGTGAAAAGCACACGGATGTGGCAGAGCTCAATCAAGACTCAAAACATGCTGGCACCATTTCAAAGGCATTCTGATTCTATGAGCTTGAATCTAATTTGAAGCACAATATGAACACGCAGGAAGCTGACAGAAATTCACAAACAATTACATACAGAGTGCAGAGGCGGGAAGCTTTCTGCCACATGTTAGCACTTTTTTTTTTTTAACAAAAAATGAAATTTCTTCAGCACAAAATTTTGTGCATTTTACAGAAATAAAAATATGCCAACAAAAAGTAGCTTTACTAATAAACTGCACTAACTGAATGTAACTGAAACACTGATATCATAAAGAAAATCTTCAGCACACTTTGTTCTAAATAACCTTTGTAAATACTTAAAAAAAAAAAACCCTGCAGTTTTTCTGATTCACCTCATTCTTAAGCATTCTTTCAGTAAGTAATATGAGCCAAAGGCGGCAAAATAAGCCATGGAAATCAAGTATTTTTTTTACTCTGACCTTTGCCATTGTAACTCTGTGAACTTCCTTGACATAACTGGCTCTGAATGGAGCGGCATGTCCTTTAACTTTTCAGTCCCTATGATATGGCTAAGTTAATTTGAAATAAATTTGAAATCTAGTAGAAAATCAGAACAGATAGATATACAAATATATATACCGTATATTTTTTTATTATTACTTTAGTCAGGCCATTTTTTGGTGTTAATTAAAACTTATTATGGTAGGACTGTAGTTACTATGCACTGCAAGTTTACATATTTTACATCTTCGTGTTGATAGACATAGTATAGAAATGATTTAAGTGCCCCTATCTTTCATACAAGGATAGGCCACAATAAATCAGACCTTGCAGCAAGATCTAAAAATCACTTTGCATCAGTCCAAAATACTGATGCAACCCAGTGATACGAAAGACAAGGGGAAGGTGTCACTGTTCTTCCAGCAGGATTCCTGGGAAAGCTAGAAGTACAGAAATCTTTCAAGAGGACACTCTACTAGGACTGCAACTAACAATTATTTTCATTTGATTAGTTGGACGACTATTTGTAAGATTAATCAGGGGGGGGAAATAAATGGCATCTTTTTTTTTCAATAACTTGATTGCTATCACATGGGGGAAGGGGGGGATGATAGACCATTGGAGCTGACAGGTTCTCTTTAAAAGGTGAAATTTGGAGTTTAGGAGACCCCAAGGGTCACCTTCCCACTTCAATGGAGCTATTCAAGCACACATGGCTTGAATAGCTTCAGCCAGGGAATGTTAATACAGCAACAAGTGGGTATGTGCAATAGCCACTTGGCTATTGCACCCACTCACTGCCTCCTTCCGGTCCTCCTGTGCTGAGTGACAGCAGGCAGTGGGCAGATGCAACAGCCAGCCTGCTATTGACTATTTCAAATTGCAATAGCCAATAGAAGGCTGGCTTTTGCACACACCCACTGCCACCGAACCTGTCCGCTCATCCAGCAGCGGCGGGTCCTGACCCGCCTTCACTCTGGCATCTCTCTCTCACAGAAATCTCTGGTGACACAGACTGCAGCAGGGAGAGAGCGGATGCAGGATTGAGAGTGGCTGCACAGACTTGATGTTGCTGCGGCGGATTAGCTGCACAGATTTGAGGCGGCAGGGGGACGGAGAAGCGGCTGCAGAGTTGAGGATGCAGCAGCGGCAGGGGGGATCGAAAAGCGGGTGCAGAGTTGAGGACACGGAAGCATGGGGATTGAGAAGCAGCTACACAGATTTAGGGATGAGACGGCAGGGGGGTTGTGGCTAAGCAGAGCTGAGCTGGTGGCAGCAGGGGGATGGGTTGGCTGAGTGTTTGGACACTGAATCAACTAATCGATCATGAGAATCGTTGACAATGATTCTCATGATCGATTAGTTGTTGCAGCCCTACACTCCAGTGAAGTGCAAGAGCAACTTTTTATAAGATTTCAGCTGCCCTGTATTAGCAAGGATCTGGCTGGAAGGTGTGTGACATCACCCTCGTCTAGGTGCTCTAGATGGAGTACAAAGATCGAGAGGGTTGTTCACAAAAGGGTAAAAAGTTTGGAGAAGGCAGAAGTGAACAATCCAGAACAACATAGTTGATTTGGAAATAAATCTCCAATTCAGCTCACTTTCCAGTTCAGCTATGTTGTCCTAAATTGTTCACTTCTCCTGCCTTCTCCAAACTCTTCACCCTTTTGTGAATAACCCTGAAAGTGTTAGTGTAACTATTTTCCTTACAGGTATGCTTTGAACCTACTATCTTCTATTGATGTATAAAAGGGGCCTGGACATTATAAGCAGACTTTGCATTTTACTGCACGTTCTGCTTTAATGCATTTCTCCATATTTTGCACTGCTCATAGTGGTTTCTAATTTAAATTAGATTACAAAATGTTAAGAAAAAAATTGGAATTTTATGGATAGAGCCAAACTGTTAAGATAGTATGCTGCCTACATATTAAAAAATATTAAACAATAAAAACATGCTCACAAAAGTAAAGTAGTAAAGCACCTATAGATCTCCTATACATTGCAGTATTATCTTTTGAGTTTAGTGTAACTTTAAATAGTAGTAAGTACACACCTGCCATCAATTAAAGTGACTCTGATTAAGCCCATACAAAGGTAGGATTTTTCTGACATTTACTCAGTTGCCTCTTACAGCAAAAGCGATGGTCCACAAAGAGCTTACCAAGCATTAAGATCTCAGTGTTGGAAGGTTTTAGTCTGGACAAGGGTACAAAAACAATTCCAAGGCATTAGATATACCATGGAACACAGTGAAGATGGTCATCAACAAGTGGAGAACATATTGCACAGTGACATTACCAAGAACTAGATGTTTCTCCAAAACTGATGAAAAAACAAGAAGTAAACTGGTCCAGGAGGCTGCCCAGAGGCCTACAGCAACATTGAAGGAGTTGTATTTCTGGCAAGTACTGGTTGTGTACTACATGTGACAATCTCCCATATTCTTCATATGTCTGGGCTGTGGGGTAGGGTGGCAAGATGAAAGCCTTTTCTTACTAAGAAAATCGTCAAAGCCTGGCAGCATTTTGGGAAAACCAACATCAAGTCTACCAAAAGCATGTGGGAAAATGTGTTATGGTGTGATGAGACCAAGGTTGAACTTTTTGGCCATAATTCAAAAAATTATGTTTGGCACAAAAAAAACACTGTGCATCACCAAAAGAACACTATAACCACAGTGAAGCATGGTGATGGCAGCATTATGCTTTAAAGGTAATTTTCCTTCAGCTGGGGCTTTAGTCAAGGTGGAGGGACTTATGAACAGTTCCAAATATCAGTCAATTTTGGCACAAAACATTCAGGCCTCTGAAGCTGAAGCTGAATTTCACCTTCAGCATGACAACAACCCAAAGCTTACCTTCAAATCAGCAGAAGAATGCCCCAGCTAGAGCCCAGACCTGAATCCCTAAACTGAAAATCTGTGTGTGAGTGACCTGAAGAGAGCTGTGCAAAAGAAATGCCCTCACTATCTGACAGATTTGGAATAGGTTATTGTATGGGGTTTTTTTTTTTTTATTCCCCCCCTTTAAAGATTTCAGCTAGCTTTTAATTGAATTGCACAGATTATAGAGTAGGTCACATTAGAGGTGGAAAAATTCTGACAATTTATTTAAGTCTGAATTCTTTCATCTCAAAAATCTGACATTTTTACAGGGCTGTGTAGACTTTTTATATCCACTCTAAGTAAGCCCTAAATCTATTTTACAGTATTTTTGGCATTGTGCCTCACTATACAGTTTTTTTTGTGTGAATCTGTTGCAACGTTTCTTACCTGGAAATCCTGCCAGTAACAACACTTCCTGTTTTAGGCTGACAATGTTAAGCCTTCAATTAAACTGTATACAGTGAAGCATGAGGCCAAAGCAAACTTAAAGGAGAATTAAACCCAAGAACAAAAATAAATACATATATTGCAGCTTACCAGTCCTTATATGTGATGGCTGCATTTGTATTCTCTATCCAGAACATTTTTAGCAAGTACAGAAAACACCTATTGATCTTGCCAGAAACCAATAAGGGTATTTATGAAAACTGGAAAAGACAAGAGAGCAGTTTTGCATGGCAACCAGTTTTCAAATTTTAACTAAACAAACTGAAAATAGAAGCTGGTTGGTTGTTATTTGAACTGCTATAGTTTTCATAAATGTTTCCCAGTGTCCTTGTCAATTCCTAAATGAACAGAAAAAAAAACAAAAACAAACATCTATTCACATAAACACCATGTGATTGAAATGAACAAAGGCAGATATGTTTGTAGTCTAGGTGAGTGCTGGCTTTCTGTATGTAGAACTATATGACATATAACCGTTACTCATCTTTTGTATTTTACAAGAATTGGGGACAACATTGTGTTTTGTGCACTAAAATTAATTGGTTTTCTTTACTAAAAATATAGATTTGATATAACAGTTGCGCAAATATTGTCACAAACAATTTGCATTTTATTCTACAGGGCCTCTGCTTTCAGAAAATATATAAAGTTTTGCTGTATAAAGTGCAATTCCACATTTAAAAAAAATGTGCATTTAGGTACGGGTGTGCTAAAAAAAATAAAAAATGGCTTTGACAGAAAATGGGTTAAATTATATTTAAAAAATGAAGAAAGCAACAGTTTTAACAAGTACCACCTTTTGTCCATTTTTATAACTCTTCTACTGATCTGGATATGATCGCAGCATTCCTGCCATTTTTAGGGTAGAGAAAACAAAAAGGAAAAACGATTAAGAGACGGACTGGCTAATCACTTCCTTCTTAAAGTCAAAAGGCAATGGATGCCGTTTGTAGATGTTTAAAAGTTTAAACTTTCTGCAGAATCAAGTGGTCCCCTGACCCTAATATTCTGTTTTAGGATATGGCTCCTTTCCCTTGCAGGATTCTATGGATCCGCCACAGTGTGTACTAGTAAGCTGTGCGTGTCCACCACACACACACAGGTACTTCCCTCCTTCCAGACGAAGCCCTGAGAACAAAGGAGGTGCGAAACGCGTCATCCGGTAGTGGACGCTAAGCTGACTGACCACCTGCATGTCAGGTCTCTAACTTCCCGGTTTTGGATTACAAAACAGCGCGACATAAGGATTTCCTCATCGATAAAATCAAAACCATTTGGGACCTTCTAACATCATTTTATACATCAGGAAACCATCCAAGAACTCTTGATTTTCTCTCCAACTGGGCTGTCTAAACAATATAAAAGAGGACATCCAGGAGTAGCGTGATATAGAGACATTCTATACCCCTTGAAGCGGACTGCCCGGTGAAGCAATCAAGCACCGTGAGTACAGATATATTCGAGACATTACACACTGTTTGGTCAATCCTTCTTCCACGTGTGATTACTACTCAGGGTCAATATTTTTCATGACTCACCGACCCACTATTTAAGTCTCTGAGCTACTAAGATTTATCTTCAATCAAGCTTTCTACCCTGAGTATTGCCAGCTCTAAACTGGTAGCAAAAGTTACATTTGTGACATTTGACTGGCTACACTATCAGCCTGAGAGAACTTAACCTTTTCAGATCTACTGAAAAGATCCAAATACAATAGAACTAGGGTCCCTAAGTACAAAAAGTGAAATCCTATGAGTTATATTCAGATTACAACTAAAGTCGGAGCGCTGTTTCCTTTGAGGACCATCCGGCATTATTCAATACATGTATCAGCTTGTCCAAAGAGTGCATATCTGCTTTTTATGAGTGAACGGGTTGTTGCAGAAACCATTCTTTTAGATGTATTATGGGTGTTGGTTGAAGTGGTGCAATTAATCTTTCCAAATAATTTTTATAACCAATAAAAGTATTAATTTTGTACTATATTTTGACCCCCCGACCCTCTTTACTAGCTGCACTTTGAGTTAACCCCTTTCGGTTTATCTCTTCTCTCTGTTCACTTCCCTCCTTCAAGCTAGTAGATGGACAGTTGCTGTAGACTGTGCTCTTGTACTGGATAGGAAGGTCAGAGAAGCAGAGCTGAGAGAGATGGAATCATATGTGTGTATGGGCAAAAATGTAAACAAATGCTTTGCTGGGCAATGTATATTTGTTTGATCTGGATTCGTTATTGGAAGAAAAAAAATTAGAGCTGATACGGTACTACTTTAAGCCTAGCCAAAAGGTAGCATGTTTTAAGTACAAATAAGGAAATTTGGTGTATCAGAAAAGCTTCACCCTTGTGACTTAAGCTTTTTTTTATTTTATTTTTTCCTTCATTGCCAGATTTGTTCTTTTAAAAGGAAAAGTGTTATGCTTTGGTATACTTTTTCTTTATATAGCATGTTTACGAGATGCATTTGAAAAATATAATTTTTGTAATATACAATACCTATTCTTCCGTTCAGGTGCTAAAAAACATTATGTTTATTTTTATATTTATGCGGCCTTCCCTTTACTGTTTACAAAGCTCATATTTTACACACACACCGCTCAATATGCAAGACGATTAAATCTTCCCACCATTCTCTCCGTTGTCTAGCCCACCTGAGACCCTGTACAGCCCTTCTAAGATCCGGAGACATCAGGCAAGCACCCCAGAGCAGCACAGAGTATGTAGCTTCATATTATTCTGCATTGATGAATAAAGCATTGCTGGAATTTGTAGTCCTCTAGCCGGTCGGCATTGCTGTATAATATATTTTAGGAATTTGTGGTCCTCTATAGCTGGTGCCATTCTGCATTGCTGTATAATGTATTGTTGGGATATGTGGTCCTCTAAAGCTGGTGCCATTCTGCATTGCTGTATAATGTATTGTTGGGATATGTGGTCCTCTATAGCTGGTGCCATTCTGCATTGCTGTATAATGTATTGTTGGGATTTGTAGTCCTCTATAGCTGGTGCCATTCTACATTGCTGTATAATGTATTGCTGGGATTTGTAGTCCTCTATAGCTGGTACCATTCTACATTGCTGCATAATGTATTGCTGGGGTTTGTATTCCTTCTACAGCTTTGAGTCAGTGGCAGAACTACCAGGGTTGCAGCGGCAGCAGCTGTGACCCAGCCCTGGAACTACACCACTGTCCTAAAATCATTAGTCTTTATTGTTTTAGAAAAACTGTCACATGACACTAAAAAAAAAGTATCAGTTATTGGTATTGGTGAGTACTTTAGGAAAAGTATTGGTACTCTGTCTGGAAAAAATTGTATCAGTGCATCCCTAAAATGAAATCTGTCCAATGGGGAACTAAGACAGCAACAAACACTTGACAGAGGTCTTAACCTATGCCCACTTATTCAAAAGTGGTTTAACAAGCTATAAACAAGTGGTTCTGGGTGCAGCTTTAACCGCAGGAGCATAACAATGATTTTTATTGTTTTAGGGAACTAGCAATGGTAGTGATGAAACTTAAATACCTTCTGTTTTAAGAAGGTACTAATATATTTTGCAAAAAGACTTTTTAGTTCACAAGTTAAGAACCACCCACACAATTTTTTCTTAGAATTCCTTTGGGATTGCTTAACAAAAACATTTCAACTGAAAGAAATATCTGTCCAACTCAAATAAGAAATTACATCTGTGTGGTTCTATACAGTCAACCGTGTTCATATTGGTGAACAATTTAGTGACTGCAAGGTATTCGGGGACATTAATACAGCCCCCCTTCCCCACCATGCTCCCAAATCAGGTTTAGCTTTGGTATGGCCATGCACTGTTTTACTTTTTCCACAATATCTATTATTTACCAGATAAAAACTTTTGTCTTTTCTAGGGACAGAACACTTTTCCAATTAATGCCATGGAACAACCATGTAGTCTGCAGCAAATTTAAAATGGGTAGCAATGTATTTTTTGGTGAAAAGCTCCTAAAACGCCCCTTGTGTTTAGTGTTTTTGTTATTGCAGACTTACAACCATAGATATTATTAAGTGCAAGACATGCTTGCTGTCACTCTGGGGTTCTGTGCAAACAAGTTTCAGGACTGTACAACATGTCCTTGCGCTGATCTCTGTAGGACGTCCACTCCATGGAAGCAACCATTCTTAATTACACCAATTTATAAACTGACCCATTGTCTTTACAAATCCTTTTGTAACCTTTTTTTAATCTTATGAGCTGCAAAAAAAACAAAACAAAAAGGTTGTTCATATAAAATAAAAAAAAGTGTGAACTGTTAGGATAATAGCATCTTATCGAGGGTAATTGAAATTCTGTATTTCCGTCCATACATTCCGTGCTACATCCAGTTCAGGTAAGGCTTTGACCTTCACTCCAGTTTCATAAAATCATGTCATTTTTGGTTACACAGTAAACTCCCCATTATCTTGCACCTACCGATCCCTGTGGGTGCCGGCTAACTGGGAGGTTACTGTACTTTCTTTCACAGCTTAATTCTGTTGGAAGTAATGTATGGCCTAATCGGCTGTTTCTTATTTGTTCAAAAACAATAATGGCAATGAAAAATTAAGCGCATGTTGTGCAATTAATGACCAAATATGGAAAATTTTCCAGAATTGTTTTTGCTTCATGGCCATGTTCTGATGGGCTTGGATATGGGATCCAAATGGTTCTATGCTGCTTTAGTTCTCATTATATCATAGTCATTATATGATCCTGTTTACTTCCAAGCAAGCAGGAGTTTTAGAATTTAACAGGTTTAAGACTTATGTAGACTCAAAAGCAATTTGTTAGGGATGCACCGATATATTGGCCGAAAATTGCACTTTTGGCTAAATGCCGAAAGTGCAATTTTTCTGCCAATATAGTGGTGCATCCATTCTTTCTCTCCACCCCGCTGGGCACTGCTCTGTGTCCAAGTGGGGAGGAGAGAAATTGTCACAGGCGGCCGAGCGCTGTGGAAGGAGAGTGCTGTGAGCGGCCACCGTCTCTCCCCCCGTAGCGCTCGGCTTCCTATCACAGATCAGTACAACGGTCTGTGGGTGGAGACAGCCGGCGCTGTCACAGGAGGCTGAGCTCTCCTGCCTCACCGCTCGCTCAGCCTCCTGTGACAGCTGTCAGGATGGAGAGCGGTACAAGCACTCAGTGATCAGCAAGCGCTGAGTGTTTGTACATAATTGAGGGCATGGCATGTGTACTGTATCCTCAATTATGAATGAATGAGAGTGATCTACATCACCCCTATTCATTCATAATTGTGGTTGTAGTAGCCATACTATCTTCTCAAGTTATGAATGAACAGGAACACTCAGTATAGAGGATTCCTATTCATTTATAACTGGGGTTGCAGAAAAGAGATTGAGGACTCTGCTAATATCTCCCCACAGCCCCTAAAAGTAAAGCAAAAAAATAAAAATATTTAATAAAAATAAAATATTTAAAAAAAATTGAAGTTAGAAAAAAAATGTTGGTTTCGGCCTGACAAGTGATCAGCAAGCGCTGAGTGTTTGTACATAATTGAGGGCATGGCATGTGTACTGTATCCTCAATTATGAATGAATGAGAGTGATCTACATCACCCCTATTCATTCATAATTGTGGTTGTAGTAGCCATACTATCTTCTCAAGTTATGAATGAACAGGAACACTCAGTATAGAGGATATTAAAAAAAATTGAAGTTAGAAAAAAAATGTTGGTTTCGGCCTGACTTTTTGTTTCAATTTCGGTGTTAATATTTTCATTTCGGTGCACCTCTAGCAATTTTCAATATTTGTAAATCTGCATCTTCTAATGGCAGCATCATCTGGTGATCCTGCCATTAAGGTCTTTGTTCAGGCACTTTCTGTTAGAAGGTGACAATGCTCTGCCCCGCCTGTTAATTGCTTTTTTGGTTTTCACCGTTTTGCATGCACTTTTGATGGAGACTAAAGCTGGCCATATTCTGTTGTATTTTTTTTCTTCAACCTGAGGGCTGAACTAAAAAAAAAAAATAGAACAGATTCCTCCATCAACGCTACGAGCATTGATGGAGGAATAGCTTGCTGTTTCCTTTGTATTCTAACAGCAGCTGCCAGTCGCAGTCAGAATACACGAACGGGGCTTCAAGCTGACTGGCTGCTGCCTCTGTTCGTTTAAAGATTTTCCAACTGTCTCCTTCAATCGAGCTATACAGGCAGGAGAGGTGCCAACAGTGGCACCCACTGTGCAAAAGTGTATGGCCAACTTAAAAGTGATGATGGCGACACTCACTGAGCAGGCATGTCTCTCATTGTCACTATTAGGGAACCTACCCTGAGAAATGATGTGCAGTGTAAGTAGACAGGACAGGAAGTGGCTCAAAGAAGCTGGAGGAGATCAGCAGTGCTGAGATGCAGGAAATAGTGAAAAAAGTATTTCCTAAAAGAAAAAGAAAAAAGTACATTGTTAAGGAAATTGGATGTCATCTATTGAGGGATTCCATCTACTACAACTGTCACACAGTGCAGATCTTGCATGCTGCCTACTGCTGTTAAGTCATTGCCAAGATCCCAGAGTGCTTCTTTTGCCCAGTGAAACGCACTGTTGCATAATCCCACACATGGGGACACAGAACATGTCAGTCCATTTAATTAAATGCAGACATTTTCTCTTTGCAAAGTTATGAATGGCAAGGGAAGTGACATCACCTCGAAGTTCCTCATTGGTATCCTAAAGATGTCGGGAATGTCAAGGCTGGACGTGTGCATAACAAGTAGAAGCCAATCCTGAACATTTAAGTAATTATGCAAGTAAAAAGGTTTCGGTTAAGCATAATTTCTAAATGATTAAAAGCATGCACAAGGCACTATAATTCTGCTATAAGAGATGCGAGGTTAGCAATTTTATCTCAAGTCCCCTTTTATTGTAAACCATTTCAGCGCTGCCTTTTTGCAACACCAACATGTAATTTTAATTATGACATTACATTGAAATAGTTTAACAGTAGCTGTTGTGTTTGCCGATTAGAATTTAATCCTGAATAAATAAACTGAATTAATTTCCACTTGGCTGTGCAAACCTGACTGCAGTACTGTTTTGCTGCCTTCAATATTTCAGTGCACATGCTGCTACTCCTGGGGGCTGCGGAATAAAACCAGCAGAAGAGTTTCTATGCTGAAAAAGGTGGGGTGCATGATCGTATGGTGGCAATCCTCACGTTAGTACTCTGGGAGCCCTATATATGGCCAAGTTACGCATCATGTTTAATTTTTTTAAAGAAAGCTAAAGGAAATAAAACTCCAGATATATTTATTTTTTATTATTAAACCCTTGCAGTGGGGCTCTGCAAGGGTTACGTGCCCCCCCTCCCCCCTGAAAATAAAAAGTTATACTCACCTGATCCTCTGAGCTAGGCGGCTGTGACAGTGCTCCCTCCAGCCTGTCTCCTCCTCCACTGCAGTAATGGAATATCTGTATACACTGTATTGGAAGTGATGATTTACTGGACTTTAAAACTGCTGCAGCAGAAGAGGAGAGATGTTCCAGGGACCACTCTAAGAGCAAGCCGGCTCCGAGAATAAAGGTCAGTATAACTTTTTTTTTTACATTTTCAGCACGAGAACAAAATGAGCACTTAACCCTTGCAGTGCGGGGGCAGCGCACTGCAAGGGTTCATTTTAAAAAAATACCCAGAGTTATTCTTAAAAGTTGAACTCAAAAACACAAAAATCGTTAGGCCTGATTCACGTTTGCGTGCAGTGTTTGCCATGCAGCCCCATTGATTTCCAAAAGTCTCCTGCACTATTTTGTGTGACGCACGAGATGCTTTTTTTGCTGGTGTTTGCGCGTTTTCTACGCTCGGGAACACGGCGCAAAACCGCAATACTTGACATGTTTGGGGTGCCAATAGATATTAATGGCACCGCAAGCCCATTTCCCAATTGCGCCCCGGAATGTGCAGGTGTGAACCAGGCTTTATTTGAAGGGCAAGTTTACCTTTTTACAAAATGTGAAAAAAATTGACTTACTCACAGCAGTTTCCCCTGGTTTTGCTTGTAAAAAAGTGAACTTACACTTTAAATATATTCCTATACAGCCCCAGAGAATATAAATCTACTTTGCATGCACCAAACGCCATTACAACCCCAAAAAAGCAATAACATCAAGACTGCACTGCACATAGCGTGAGCAAAGAGCAGAGCTGTAGGAGGATCCCAACAGGCTCCACCCACTAAAGGCTGCCAGCAAAAAACTACATAGGGGTGGATACAAGACCAGTCACCCTGCACAAAGAGAGAGCAGAATTGGCTGGTCTGTACAGGAATCTCCTGCACAGTCAAAGTTTCACATCGGATTACTGCACAGATCTGGAAGAAATACACAAAGCACACCAAGCGTCACACAAGCATTCAAGTGGTCATTGCATTTAGATAATTGCTTATTACTGGGTTTCAAAGTGATGTGCTACTGTCTGTAGAGACACTGCATCACAGAGAAGTGCTAATATCTGTAAATATTGCATCGCAAGCTTAAGGGTTAGGAAACTAACTGAAAGGCCCACCAGGCCGCTGGTCCTGTGCGAAGTAACCAAAAACCTGTATTGCATAGTGCTCATTAGTTATAGAAACTCTGGTCCCTTAAAATGTAATCAATAACCCTTTCTGCAATGAACAAGAAGAAAAAAAAAAAACACTACAGCGTTATCATCATTGTTATAGCATGTCATGTCATAAAAAGCACTCACCAGGAAAAAACAAAAGTGAGGCGAATAAAATGGCAACTACTACTTTACATGCATTAGATGAAAGTGTGAGTAACCAAACAGAGAACGGTATTGTGACCACAGAACCAAAACATGGTGCAATGTGAGGGGGTGGGAAGCCATACTATGCCAGATGCCTTTTATGAATTGTGCAGACTGTAACACATGAGAGAAAAACAAAACAGCCTTCAGAGAAAAGACAAGCACAAGAAAAACTCTTTTTTCCTCATAAATATCTAACAAGTGGCCAGTTAATAAATAATCATCAACATTCCAAAACAACAACAACATCCCGCCAACGCACAAGTTTCACTTCAAATGACTCTGTGATCTACTGCACTCCATAAACCTGGGGACAGAGCGTCAGAGAACGGAAAGAAACATTCCACTGACACAGCTCAAACCAAAACGATGATGGAAAAGGGAAACGGACAATTTAAACTTCATTTACCAGGAAATACAAGAGAGCGAGACATATTTGTAACATGTATAGTCAATGTTCACATTTCAGAGATCTGCGTTTGTACACTGGACGGCTCAGGGTTCATACACACGGCCGGAAGAAACAAAATGCTGTATTTGTATTGCTGAGCGCAGGTCTATTGTCTTCTACAGGCCCATGCCCGGGGTGCGTAAGGATCAAGAAACGTGTTCAGATCTGTCTGGACTATCAGAACAGAAAAATCTTCGCCCAAGGTCAGTCATTTCCACTTAAATGTCATAGAACAGAAGTAGAATTTTGGGCATCTAAACACTCTATGGGCACTTATGCGGGTCATACAAGTACTTTACCGACGTTTATCCCGTTTTGGTTTGTACGCAGATTCTCTGTCTGCAAGCCTCTGCCAGCAAGATCCCACATAGATGATCAGTAATGTCATTGCGGCCGTGTAAATAAGGCCTACAGTGACACAGGAACATGGGAAGGATAGGCAGGTGATTTGTGCTTAGTAGTTGGCATTGTACACCGACATGTCACATATGCCCTTTGCTGTAGGCCTCGTTCTCATGGGCATGAAAAAGGAACTCTAGCATTTTTAAATATTAACCCTTGCAATGAGGCTACCCCCACACTGTGAAGGTTAACTGCTCCTTTTGGTCTAGGCTACCCCCACACTGCAAGGGTTAACTGCTCCTTTCGGTCTAGGCTACCCCCACACTGCAAGGGTTAACTGCTCCTTTTGGTCTAGGCTACCCCCACACTGCAAGGGTTAACTGCTCCTTTTGGTCTAGGCTACCCCCACACTGCAAGGGTTAACTGCTCCTTTTAGTGTTCAGATCTGTCTGGACTATCAGAACAGAAAAATCTTCGCCCAAGGTCAGTCATTTCCACTTAAATGTCATAGAACAGAAGTAGAATTTTGGGCATCTAAACACTCTATGGGCACTTATGCGGGTCATACAAGTACTTTACCGACGTTTATCCCGTTTTGGTTTGTACGCAGATTCTCTGTCTGCAAGCCTCTGCCAGCAAGATCCCACATAGATGATCAGTAATGTCATTGCGGCCGTGTAAATAAGGCCTACAGTGACACAGGAACATGGGAAGGATAGGCAGGTGATTTGTGCTTAGTAGTTGGCATTGTACACCGACATGTCACATATGCCCTTTGCTGTAGGCCTCGTTCTCATGGGCATGAAAAAGGAACTCTAGCATTTTTAAATATTAACCCTTGCAATGAGGCTACCCCCACACTGTGAAGGTTAACTGCTCCTTTTGGTCTAGGCTACCCCCACACTGCAAGGGTTAACTGCTCCTTTCGGTCCAGGCCACCCCCACACTGCAAGGGTTAACTGCTCCTTTTGGTCTAGGCTACCCCCACACTGCAAGGGTTAACTGCTCCTTTTGGTCTAGGCTACCCCCACACTGCAAGGGTTAACTGCTCCTTTTTGTCTAGAGTAGCAAATTAAAAAAAAAAGATATTTACCTGATCCCGCCTGGCTGCTAGACTGGTCCCCGCTGCCTCTTCTTCCCCAGCAGTCTAAGGCCCAATGACATCATGTTTATGCAAGGTCCATTCAATTGCATTAGACATGAGAGCACCGAGGGACATACCACAGCCGATGTAAAGGGGGAGAGAGGTGGCCAGTCACCACCACAGGACCAAGGTTCAGGAGAGTGTATCTTTATTCTCTTCCCTAGCCCAAAATGAGCCGTTAACCTTCTCCCCCTGCGCTCTTGCTGTGGTATGTCCCTCGACCCCCTCACATCTAATGCATGCGAATGGACCTTGCATTAACATGATTAGGGATGCAGCTAACGATTATTTTCATAATCGATTAGTTGCCCGACTATTTTTTCAACTAATCGATTGGTTGTATTAAAATATCTCTCTCTCTCATAATCGATTAGTAGTTGCAGCCCTAAACGTGATGTCAGCGGGCCTTAGACTGCTGGGGAAGGAGAAGCGTTGGGGGCCGGTCTAGGCGGGATCAAGGATCAGAGATAGAGATATATCGATTTTTTTTTTATTTGAGCAGTTAACCCTTGCAGTGTAGCCCCACTGTAAGGGTTAACTTTTGAAAATCCTCGCATTCTTTACCCCAGGTGTATGGCTCGCATTCTTTACATCAGGTGTAACAGCCACCTTGATCTTGGGGGCCCACAGCACTTCAATCTGCACTGCCTTAAACCTTGTGTGCAAAGTCTGGCCACCAACCTCCAATGCCCCTCTGCACCTGCTGAAAAAGCATGTCTCCAGCAGACTTCCTTTAGGAACAGGCAATGGGGGCCTTTCTGTATCCAGGCCCGGGTGAACTTCAGCCTTTCAGAGCACATTGTTCATTAAAGGCGAGTCACGTGGTGGAGGAAGCCACGGCTTAGTGGCTTTTGTAGCTTGTGGACAGATTCCTGCATGCTAATTCAATCGCCAAATAAAACTGCGAGAGAGGACGGCGACGCTAACACGACAATATGTTGAAAAGGATTCTTATTTGCACACTTAGCGATTCCCAGCGAGCTCTTGAGAAATCAGAGGCGGATTACAGTTCATAAATTTGACAGCGGCTAAACAAATCCTGCTTTAAACACAAAACAGATGTTTTTAGTCCATTTAACAAAAACAGAGCGGCGGTGTGCAATGAGCGATCGCAACCAGTCAGAGGTGACGCTTGCAAGAGGTAATGCCATCAGCTATATGTGCTGATCAGTTGCTAGGGGTTACCGCCCTGTTGCTTTTGCATTATTTTTTTTAAAAGACCCATTCTCTACACGGTTTATACGTCACCATTCAGATACAGTTCAAAGTTCAAAGCTAGCAAAATATGAGATCTGACAGGAAAAGCAAGAGAAAAAAAAAAAAGTTGCTGGGATTTCATGGATCACAGTCCAAAGTAAAGATATTTACACGCTACGCTCCCTTCAAGCTTCCTTTGTACTAGGCTGTGTGGCGAGAACAGGCAACCTTGAACATTGTTTGCAAGACTGAACTGCGTGAATGGATGGTTTGAAATGGGATGCATCGGATGAAAATTATTTTTGCCAAGAGTTACATTTGCATACCAAATACTTGGTCACGTAGGGGGCTCTTGTTTTTTTTTGCAGGCTCCACCAAGAGCACTATAGGCCTCTCCGCCAGCAAAGTACTTGCGTGTCTGCATGCCAAGTTACGTCTTCTAGGCCTTTCCAGAAAGGAAGTAGAAGAGTGGATTGTGTAGCACGCATAGAATGGGGTTCACGCTTGTTATTAAACCTTTTTTTTTTTTCCCAGGCAGGAGGAAAGGCCAGCATCTTATTCAAGCGCAGAACCTGCGGATAAGATTAAGTCGCACGGCGATCTCTCTAGGAAAGATGTTAACGAGCATGCGGCGTAAACAAAGCTTGACTTACTAGACGGACACGAACTAGGAGAGATCTAGTAACCTGAATGTATAGGGAATGAAAGAAGATCTCATTAAAAGTTAAATCTGAGTTCAAAAGGAAGGGGGAAAAAAAAAAAAAGGATCAGTCGGACGCATAGGTTTCTATTTATTATGAGATCGACGGCTTAACGTGACGCAACCTGGGAAAAGTCGCAGGCTCAGGTGTGCCTAGGTGGGGATTCTTTGTTAGTCAATGGCCAGGCCATGTTTTTGGGTAGATGGTACAAGGGGGGGGGTGGGGGGATGGTTAATGCACTGACTGTCATGCAGTGATGGAATGCAATGAGTGCACACTGGTGTCGGTGCACTGGGTCATGTGCCTCCATGGCTGGCTTTGCGTTTACCTGTTTGCCCCGATAGAAAAGCCTCTGTCTGTCCGGGGTCACGTTAAAACTCTCCTCGATCTTTAACCTCAGGCTCTCGATCTTGGTGAGCCGGGACAGGTCATCTATGGTGCGGGTCTCCGTGCCATCAATGGTCCTCACCTGGATCCACATCTCGTCGTGCAGTGTACCGATTGAGGATGAGATGTACGGATCACCTTGTTTATTACAGCCCCTGGTGATCGGTACCGCTTAGGGCATCCGATTTGCCGATGACAGCCTCGCAAAGCAAAACAAAGAGAGCACAAGTAGCGCAGGCTGCGCCGATTAGTCCTGCCGCTGGTCCCCGCACCGGCTCTGGTGAACGGGCTGCTGATGCTGGTGTTGTTGTTATTATTATTGTCTAGTCGTGTAAGCACCGGGTAGCCATGTCTGAGCTGCTCTGGGAGTGTTTACTAGGAGCTGCTGCTCTCACATGGGGGTCACGGCGCCAAGCTAAAATCTCGCGAAATGAATCCGGGCCCGGCCTTCCTGACACAGGCGGGCTTGGCCCCGCCCACTTCTCCGGTGCATGCTTCCTCTCCTCACAGCAACATGCAGACGGGGCCTCACGTTACATGTGTGCTGCCCTCACATGTGCCTGTGTGCTTCTCTACCCACACGGCACGTGTCAGCCAGAGAATTCTGCTTTCCTCTCATGTTTAGAAAAAGGTGTCCAGCACCAAGGGCTTGAAAAAATCCCTCATTGAAAAATAGCTATTTTATTTTTACACTGCAAAAAATGGCAGTATAAAAAGATCTGACAAATTGGGCAGCACGGCGGCTTAGTGGTCAGCCCTTTTGTCATGCAGCACTGCGGGCTACCTGCATGCAGTTTGCATGGTCGCCTCGTGCTTGCCTGGGTTTCCTCCCATATTCCAAAGACATGCTGGTAGTCTTAAGTGGCTGCTGTTTAAATCTGGCTTTGCTCTGGCCGTGTTTTCTCATTCAGCCCCGAGTCCCGATGGGGCCAAACACTGGTGCAAAGTCGGCCGAGTCCTGAAATGTTATCAGTGTATGGCCAGCTTAAGGCCAGCATTTCCACTTCTGCAGTCACATTTGAGAAAACCCCTCTATGTGTTTGTTATGTGACCCTATTATAAATATACAGGATTTATATAGCGCCAACAGTTTGCGCAGCGCTTTATAAAACTGAGGGAAATAATACAGTACAGGAGCCAGCAGGGCACTGCTCGTGAGAGCTTACAATCCAGTATTTACAATGCATGCCAAGGCGGGAGGGCACTGCTCGTGAGAGCTTACAATCCAGTATTCACAATGCATGCCAAGGCGCGAGGGCACTGCTCGTGAGAGCTTACAATCCAGTATTCACAATGCATGACAAGGCGTGAGGGGACTGCTCGTGAGAGCTTACAATCTAGTATTCACAAAGCATGCCAAAAAAAAAATGTCCAAAAAAATCTTACCTTTCACATGTTTGGTTGCAAAAGGCAACATAGCGGATTTCAGTTTTTTCTCAGCACCCTCAGAGGGATCTGTCCTTATAGAAAGACTTAGGACTGAGCGACTGAAGATTGAGTTTCTCTCATTAACGTCATTAAACTTAAAATGGAGAAGCCCACAGCCCTTCCTGACAGTGTAGAAGAAAGAGAAGCAAGTAGAAAGATTAACCTGGCCTACCTCTACACAGGCTATCCCCCCTTCAGTCTATCATGAATGCAGCTGCTAGGCTCATCCACCTAACCAACCGCTCAGTGTCTGCAACCCCCCTCTGTCAATCCCTACACTGGCTTCCTATAGCCCAAAGGATAAAATTCAAAATATTAACAACCGCGTACAAAGCCATCCACAACTCCGGCCCCGGCTATATCTCCAACCTGGTCTCAAAGTATTACCCTAACCGTCCCCTCCGCTCTTCACAAGACCTCCTGCTTTCCAGCTCCGTCATCAACTCCTCCCATGCTCGCCTCCAGGACTTCACTAGAGTGTCTCCCATTCTATGGAACTCTCTACCCCAACCTGTCCGTCTATCTCCCACACTGACTGCCTTTAGGCAATCCCTTAAGACTCATCTCTTCAGGGAAGCCTATCCCACCTCAACCTAACCACTGAACAATCACTTTCTCAAACAATCATCCCCGCACAGCTACCTCCTCATGTATCACTTGCCCCTCCCTTTTAGATTGTAAGCCCTCACGGGCAGGGCCCTCCTTACCATCTTGTCTTAAATTGTATTGTGACTGTAATGTCTTCCTTATATTGTAAAGCGCTGTGCAAACTATTGGCGCTATATAAATCCTGTATAATAATAATAATAACCCATAAAGTATAATTAAACCTTCAGGTTTTTTGGATATATCTACTGCTAGCAAGCAGTTGATATATGCAAAAACACAAAAAAAAAAGTACCAAATAGGTTAAAACATATCTCTCTGGCGCTCGCTCCTGTCCAAAGTTCTGAAGATTCTTTGGCAGCCGTGAAGGATCAAGGGGCGGGCGCAGGAATAGAGATCTTTTGCCGGGAGAAGAGGAGAGACACAGGGTAAGTCAATGCAGGTAGCCGGGCAGCGTACACGTGCACAGAACCCGTAGGACACAGAAGACACAGCAGTCAGCGCTGGATCAGAGACTGGCACCAGCGCTGTGGGGACTCATGAAAACTACTGGAAAGAAGATGGTCGGATCAAGAGGCATCATTTAAGGTAAGTATAGAGCTGCAACAACTAATTGATTAAAATCGATAATGAGAATTGTTGGTAACAATTCTCATCATCGATTAGTTGCTGCTGTAATCCTCCCTGCTGGTGCTGGCTGCAGTGGTATGTGTCCCTTCAAATCCCTGCTGCTCTCCCTGCGTGTGTCGGCATGAGGCAGCGGGAACACAGACCGCCACAGTGGGCACCAGCTGTAAATAAAAGGTTTTTTTTTTAATTATATTGGCTTAGTTTTACAATTCACATTATTTAAAATCCATGAACCTAATTAAAATGTGTAATATAATACATACATTTTTTTTTTTTTTAAATATATATATAGCTTTTTAATAATTGTATGTATATAAATAAAAGGTGGGAAAAGTCATTTTCAGTTTCAGCCTGACAAATTTTGCTGCAGGAGGTGCATTGCAGTGCCATTCATTTCAATGGATCCCAAATGCATTTTTATATATTTTTTTAAAATAAATGATGGTATTAATTTTTTTATTTTATCCGATTAATCGAAGTTAATTATCGGCTAACTAATCGTTTATGAAAATAATCGTTAGCTGCAGCCGTAGGTAAGTACTTAAAGCAGCATTGGGAGGGGAGGAAAAATTTGTGACTTTAATGACACCTTAAGAAACCCTAACCCAAGTAAAAGGAATTTAACCACCTCCTGGCCGACCGTTGTAATTAGACGGCCCGCCGGGAGCTTCCTGGATGTAACAGGCAGTCAAAAGATGTCCTCTTGGCCCTGCCCACCCGTGCGAGCCAGAAACTGCCCAAATTTAAAAACAGGCAGCGATGCCTGTTTACATACAAGCAATAGCCAGTGGATTTCTTGTATGAGGTGCCGACCGGTGCGCCCCCCTCCCGCTGGTCCCGAGCTCAGCTGTCCCCAGTGCGAGCCCGGACCAGCACGGTGGCTCTGTGACAGGGGATCAGAGGGAGTTGGTACACAATCTCCCTCCGGTCCCCTCTCTGGTGTCAGAATGCGGAAGTGATGTACATAACATCACTTCCGCATTCTTGTGCACTCTGCAGCTTCAGAAGCTGATGAAGCAGATCTATGCTCGTATCCCTGCATTATACATGAGGACACCAAGGGACAGTCCACAAACCTAAACGGAGGGTTTTTGTTTAATAACTGTTATTAAACAGTTTAGTAACTGATTGGGCCACGCCTTAGCAGCAAGAACTGCAATCAAGCGTTTGCGATAACTTGCAATGAGTCTGTTACAGAGCTGTGCAGGAATTTTGGTCCACTCATCTTTGCAGAATTGTTGTAATTCAGCCACATTGGAAGGTTTTCGAGCATGAACTGCCTTTTTAAGGTCATGCCACAGCATCTCAATAGGATTCAGGTCAGGACTTTGACTAGGCCACTCAAAAGTCTTCATTTTTTTTTTCTTCAGCCATTCAGAGGTGGACTTGCTGGTGTGTTTTGGATCATTGTCCTGCTGCAGAACCCAAGTTCGCTTCAGCTTGAGGTCACGAACAGATGGCTGCACATTATCCTTCAGGATTTTTTGGTAGACAGCAGAATTCATGGTTCCATTTATCACAGCAAGTCTTCCAGGTCCTGAAGTAGCAAAACAGCCCCAGACCATCACACTACCACAACCATATTTTACTGTTGGTATGATGTTCTTTTTCTGAAATGCGGTGTTACTCTTACGCCAGATGTAATGGGACACACACCTTCCACAAAGTTCAACTTTTGTCTCGTCAGTCCACAGAGTAATTTCCCAAAAGTCTTGGGGATAATCAAGATGTTTTCTGACATAACAGAGACAAGCCTTTATGTTCTTTTTGCTCAGCAGCGGTTTTCGTCTTGGAACTCTGCCATGCAGGCCATTTTTGCCCAGTCTCTTTCTTATGGTGGAGTCATGAACACTGACCTGAACTGAGGCAAGTGAGGCCTGCAGTTCTTTGGATGTTGTTGTGAGGTCTTTTGTGACCTCTAGGATGAGTCGTCGCTGCGCTCTTGGGGTAATTTTGGTTGGCTGCCCACTCCTGGGAAGGTTCACCACTGTTCCATGTTTTCGCCATTTGTGGATATGGCTCTCACTGTGGTTCGCTGGAGTCCCAAAGCTTTAGAAATGGTATCATAACCTTTTCCAGACTGATAGATCTCAATTACTTTCTTTCTCATTTGTTCCTGGATTTCTTTGGATCTCAGCATGATGTGTAGCTTTTGAGGATCTTTTGGTGTACTTCACTTTGTCAGTCATGTCTTATTTAAGTGATTTCTTGATTGTGAACAGGTTATTTGCATACTGATGTGATTTTTAGTAAAAGAAGGTAAAGGTCCACTTTAATAAAAATAAAAAAAATATCCTATCTCCCCAACAGGCACACAGATGGTAGATTGGTAGATGTTCTAATCCATCCCCACTGTAGCCAAAATAAAATACAATTTGCTGGGGTTAGTCTTTAATAGGTTGTCATTGAAAAATAATAGGAAACACTATATGAAAAGATATGTAAAGAGTATTTAAATAATTTTTGGGGTCAATAATGTGGATCAATATTTCCCCATAGTGCTGGCTTAAGGTCTCATGTAGCTAGGTATGGAGTGACTAAAGGTGCCCATACACTGCTCGATTCTCGTACGAGAATCGGGCGAAATCCCGCGATCGTACGAGAATCGAGCAGTGTGAACGAAGACGTGCGACCGTTTCTACTGTACGGTCGCACATCTTTTATTTCGATGATCGCAAGTACGATCTGCCCGTCCAAGGTGGGCAGATCGTACGGGCTTTCAAGAAGCATACGACCATCGCAAGACAAAAGTCTTGCGATGGTCGTAAGGTGTATGGGCACCATAAGTTGTAGCCTAGGGCTACATGAGCAATTAAATCTCTTTGCTATTGACAGTTATCTTATTAGCATCACATTTAAATCGGAAGTCCGCACGTTTAAGCTATTTGTACCCACAGCTATCTTCTTAGCTTTGTAGTTTATGTTTTTTATGTTGGTTCTCTACGTTGGTAAGCCATTGACACTGCAAACATTTACACCAGTGTCAGTGCCAAAAGAAAGCTCATTTTAGAAATGCTTAATAAATGTTATTGAGTTCTTAACTCTTTCTTGCCAGCTGTATGCATCTATGTAGCAGCACAGGGGTGGGCAGTATCCTGTGTTGCTACATATATACATACTGGGAGCACAATAAATTGCATATCCCCAGCGCTGTGACCAAACTTTCACAAACACCTCACAAGAGATATAGAGATATCGGGGCTGATTTACGAAGCTCAACACGCACACGCGCGGGTTG
>NW_017306987.1:0-2551 GCF_000935625.1 Nanorana parkeri
CCATCCCCCTCTTTCTTTCTTCCACATTTCTCCCCTCTCTTTGTATACCTCTTTCGGTTCCCCCCCCTTTCTACAACTTTCCTGACATATCAGGATATTTGAAATGTTGGGCCAGAGAAGGTACCTGCCAATGTTGACATGAGCTACAATTTTTGAACATACACTGGTGACACCCACCGGATCTATAATGTACACACAGTCATCGTGGTGTTGTTCCTCACTATGGTGGACTAATGTGTAACATAGAAAGGCCTTAGCTTTTCGTATTGTGTGACCGAACCTAGGTCACCCTCCCATTAATGCTTGAATGATCACACCAGTACACCGTTGCTCAATGCATATATTCATGTAGCCTGATATCCTCGTTGTATATGTACTGATTGTACTTTTTGTACCCTTCTTGAGTTTTGATACTGATTGTTAAGGAACTGTTAAAAAATACTAATAAAAACTGATTCAACACTAAATGATGGCATTTCTAGAAGGAAGTTGAAAGGACTCATTCCAGCTAGAAGTGACATTTCATCTTTGGGGCATCATCTCTTGGCTTCTCATTAGCAAGGTCTCTGCACCAGCTTCTCTCCTGTGCAGCACCTGACATGAGGTGATCTCACTTCCCATGGTGGACTTTTCATTCATCTCACACTACGCAGAATACATTTGAAGAAGTGATATTCAGGCATTAGAAGAAAAAGCCAAGAGCCATAAGAAGCTGCAGGGGAGGAAAATCAGCTTTGCATGGACTACCCTTTAATCTGAACTTTTCATTGGCCTCGTCAGAATAATAAACCACTCACTCGTTAATAGTGAAGCCCACCAGACGTTTGGGCAGACCTTCAGATTTCTGTCTCTCCAAAGCATCTCGTCCCAAGAATGGGGTGCTGGACTTCAGCTTGCAAGTAAAGCCAAGCCCGGCCTCCAGGGGTGTGTCATCCGGGCGCAAGTCTGCATGCCAGTGACGGTAGCCTAAAAGTATGACAGAAGTATTATATATTCTAAGCATTGGAGATTTTTTAAAATTATATACTAGCATATTTTGTGTTGTTGTATATTTGTTATACATTCCCTATTTTCTCTATCTGTTCTCCTTTATCACAATTCCGCTGTGTTCTTCTGGCCCTGCCCAGTTATCCAGTATGTGCATGGAACGGATTTGTGGCCATGGCATCACTGCCAGACGTGCGCAGTACACCTTCCAGCTATGTCCAAAGAGAAATGTGACATGCAAGGAAAATTCACTTTTGTCTTTTTATGCTTTGCCTCTCTCACATAACAGGCAGAATGATAAAAGCAGATATCCGATTGGCTGCTCTTATACTTAGTCTAGAAATATGATCAGCCTTAAAAACTTCCCAGTGGAGAGCTGTGAACGGTTTAATGTAAAATAACCAAATTTAGTATTCAGCCAAATCTAGGATTCAGAAATTGAGGCCATGTTCATTTTAATTCAAAGGCGGTGGAAGGGAATATTGTAGAAATTAGCAACGTCAATTTCAATGAACAACGGCTATGATTTCCTGCGCTGGAAGCGGTGCTTGTTAATTCCCTTCTGCTTCTAATAGGTGGTGTAGCCAAGCTCCCCGGCACAGACCAGCAGTCACTTCCGTCGCATTAGACGGAGGCGCTGCTGAGGGAATCTCATTAAATCAGAACGTCTGTTCAACGTTGGACAAATGTATCCCGTGTGATCTGACGTTTAGGCCACAGCGGCTCTCCTTTGAGAAATGGTATGGATTCCTCCAGTTATCATGTCAAAGTGAAGACAGAAAAATGTTCTGACAAAGAGGATTGCTGTAAGATGAGCCAATTTGTTTCAGTTTACAAAAATCAATATCTTTTCATGACTAATGAGAAGTCAAAATTCAAGTCACTTAGAAAGTTAAATGAATCAATTAGGATCTCTGCTTCAAATTCCAGCATTTCAGCTAAAATTGTCTATCTATGTTTTGTATAGCACCTTCTCAGTATCACTTATTTTATAGGAGGGATGGATTTCTCTAGATCTCTTCTTATTCTGTCTGTATGGATTCTGCACAATACCTTTTCTCTTATTCTATATGCTGAATGCAGAGGCGGCTCTAGAGTTTGCGAGGCCTTAGGCGAAACCTAAACATGAGGCCCCACTCAGGCCTGTGGTGTCTCCCCAGGGCTCTGTGGGGTTTAACCAGTCTGGTGAGACCCCACAGAGCCCTGGGGAGACCCCTAAAGATCCCTGGTTAAACTATGGTTCTGTGGGGTCTCACCAGTCCTGGTTAAACCCCACAGAGCCCTGGTGAGGACCTACAAAGCCCTAATTTAACCAGGGCTCTGTGGGGACTAGTGAGACCCCACAGAGCCCTAGTTAAACCAGGGCTCTGTAGGGTCTCGCCAGTGCTCTGTAGGGTCTCGCCAGTGCTCTGTAGGGTCTCACTAGCTTGGTTAGACCTCACAGAGCCCTGGTGAGATCCCAAAGAATCTCTAGAGCAGACTAATGCACCCCTCCGCCAGCTTCTGCACTAACAGGGAACTTCATGACAGGGGACACCGATGGTCATTATGTATTCCAAGCCCA
>NW_017306987.1:5420-51708 GCF_000935625.1 Nanorana parkeri
GGTCTCACCAGCTTGGTTAGACCCCTCAGAGCCCCGGTGAGCCCCACAGAGCCCTGGGCTCTGCATAATTTAACCAGGGGTCTCACCAGGGGTCTGAGGGGGACTCACCAGGGTAGCAGGGCTCTGTGGGGTCTCACCAGGGTGCTGTGGGTTCTAACCAGCCTTGGTAGACCCACAGAGCCCTGGTGAGACCCCTCAGAGACCCCACAGAGCCCTGGTTAAACCGAGGCTCTGTAGGGTCTCACCAGGGGTCCAAGGGGTCTCACCATGGCTATGTGGGGTCTCACCAGCCTGGTCAGACCCCACAGAGCCCTGGTTATACCAGGGCTCTGTAGAATTTCACCAGGAGTCTCACCAGGGTAGCAGGCCCCTGTGGGGTCTCACCAGGGCTCTGTGGGTGTCTAACCAGCCTTGTTAGACCCAACAGGGCCCTGGGGAGATCGAACAGAGCCCTGGTTAAACTAGGGCTCTCACCTGCTTTCCACAGGGCTATCCACAGGGCTCTCCAGGCTGCCACTCCAGTACTGTGCTGGGCTGGCCGAGTGGCCGTGTCTTGCGGGCGGGAGCTGGCAGGACTATGTCTCCGTCGGCTTCTGAAGTTAAACTCCGCCCTCCCAGGAGTGAGGTCTCTTCTCATTGGCAGGTGGGCGGAGCCCCGGCCGAGCCGATGGTCCGTGCGACGATCGAGGAAACAGGTGAGTTTTCAGCCCTGTCACTGTCAAACTGAGAGTCTCAGTTTGACAGCGACAGGGCTCAGCGCTCACAATGCTACCTGGCTTCTAACAGGGCAAACTAGGCGGCCGCGAGGCCCTCGGGAGCGTGAGGCCTAAGGCGACCGCCTAATTTGCCTAATTAAAGAGCCGCCTCTGGCTGAATGTAATTGTACTTATTCTGTATATATTGGTGCTGCACAGTATAACTTCTCTGTATGCAGTGTGCAGTTCTCAGTATCTGTTCGTATTCTGTATGTATGGACACTGCGCAGCACTACTTCTCTTGTCCTATATGCTAGCTGTAATTTTCAGTATTTGTGCTTATTCTGTATGTATGGATGGAGCACATTGCTATAACTCTTTTTCTATATGTCCTATATGCTGGCTGTAATTTTCAGTATCTGTTCTTATTCTGTATGTATGGATTCTGCACAATAACATATTTCTTATGATATATGCTGAATGTAATTCTCAATATCTGTTCTTATCCTGCCTGTATGGATTCTGCACAGAACCATTTCTCATAATCTGTATGTAATTCTCAAGATCTGTTCTTATTCCGTATGAATGGATGTTGCACATCACTACTCCTCTAACTCTGTATGCTGTGTGCAGTTCTCAATATCTGTTCTTATCTGCACAGCGCTACTTCTCCTCCTATATGCTTGCTTTAATGTTCATTTTTTTTCTTATTCTGTATGTATGGATGAAGCACAGCCTCTTTTCCTGGACGCTGGATGTAATTCCCGGGATCTGTTCCTATTCTGTATGGATACTGCACATTGCTATGTTTCTTTGCGCAAATGCTGGGTGTAATTTTCAGTATCTGTACTTATTCTGTACATATGGATGCTGCATAGTAGTGCTGGTTTTGTTCTGTATGCTGGGTACAATTCTGGGTATGTGTTCTAATTGTGTGTGTGCAGCAGGGTAGCAGTTCTCTTGTCCTATACTGGATGTAACTCACTGTAGTATGACAGCATATCTGTACACAAGTGAGGGTGTACAGCTTATATTAGTGTATTTTCCTCTTGTGTAGTCCATTACCTTTCTCAATGCTGAGGGAATCAATGGCTCTGTATCCAGCATTGACAATGCCATGCTTGGCACCGGCTGCCATGACTGCCTGGTATACAGGTACACAGGCTTCTCTGGGCATATGCAGCTCCCAGCCCATCTCTCCCACGAAGGACAAGCGAATGGCACGGACCTGGGATAACACAAAGAAGTATTAGTTTGACACTGTCGTTGTGGTGAATGACACTGTTGTTGTGGTGAAAGCTACTATTAGTCAAAATGTTCTTTAAGTGCTTAGAAATTGAATGAATGAATATTGTGTTCCTGTATTTACTGGACTAGAACAACCAGCAGCCAATTAGATCATCAGAGCACTAACAGAATTAAACAATTGTAGTACATGGTTAGATCATTAAAACTGACCAGTATAAAAACACCAATATATGTTCTGTGCAAAAATTACAAAATATTGTATATGGCTGAGCAGTGGTGTTACTAATGTATTTGATGTAGAGAAGATTATTATTTTTTGTTACACTCTTCGCTATATATCAAATTGTTTCTAGTAATAATCATGAAAATACACAAAAGGCAAAAAAGGAACAGAGACAGTTAAAGTTTGCTTTAGCTAAACGCTGTATATAAAAATACAGTTACAAAAATAACCTTCATGAGTCTAAGAGTAATGGATGTGGTGACACAATGTGGTGATAATAGCTGCATGCTTTGAAAGTGACAGGATTAAATTATAGTAAAGAGGTCATCTAAACAAACAGCACTGACTTTATACTGCATAGGCAAAGAGGAAGGAAACCCTAACAATATATTGACAACAAAATGGGTAATTGTATACAATACATGGGCAACCAACATGCAACATTGTTACAATAGACAGACAACAAATGTGCAGTCATGGAAACATGTGGGCAATAAATGGGCAATGGGGACAATATGCAGGCAACAAATGGGTAATCATGACATTATGAGGGTAACAAAGGGACAATTATGACCAGGGCCGGCCTTAGGGGTGTGCGAGCAGTGCGGCCGCACAGGGCGCCATGGCAACAAGGGCGCCGTGCGGCCGACACAGCTCGTCCTGGGGGCGGCTTCTCTCCCCCTCACAGCTGGGCGCTGGCCATCCAATATGACAGCGCTCCCTCGTCCAAAAAATATGGGTAATAAATGGGTGTGGTTACTGGGGGTGTGGCCACTAAAGGGGTGTGGTCACTGAGGGGCGCTGTAAAGCTTTCTCGCACAGGGCGCCTAAAGGCCTAAGGCCGGCCCTGATTATGACAATATGTAGACAAGAAAGGAACAATTGTGACAATATACAGGCAACAAAGGGGCAATTGTGTCAATATGTACAACAAATCACTAATCTTGTCAATGCACAGGCAACAAATAAGCAAGTGTGATAATACACAGGTAATGATATTAAGTCAGACAACAGTGCCCATATATTAAAGCCAAACAGTTGTAAAAAACACATATGGCCATTAGGAGTAATATTACTCACATTGCTGGTCAGTGGGAAAAATGCCCTTTGCAATGGCAGGGCAGTAAGTAGAATTCTGTGTTTTTTTCCCCCTGACCACCAATGTAAGGCTGGGCACACACCTTACAACCATCGCAAGACTTTGGTCTTGCGATGGCTGTAAGGTACTTAAAAAAAGTACAATCTGCCTATCTTGGACAGGCAGATCGTACTTGCGATGATCGCAAGCCACGCCCCCGAGGGGTGGGCTTCCAATGACCGCAATGCTGAACGGGCAGTGTGCGCTTGCGCACACCGACCCGTCCGGCTTTTATCTTACGAACATGCTACACACCCGCCGAACATCGTATGATGCTCGGCGGGTTTTCGAACATTTTCGTAAGTTAAAATTTGTGCGACCTTACAGTAGTAGAGGTCGCACGGCTTCCACACACCTTACGATAATCGCATGATTGCGGGATTTCCCGCGATTATCGTACGATTATCGCAAGGTGTGTGGGGACCTTTAGGGGCACTCTTCTGCCCACTGACAACCAATGTAAGGGGCAGTCTTCCTCCCATTGACCACCAATGTAAGGGCATTCTTTATGAATAGTGACACATTAGAGACTTGCACAGGGGGTCTCTCATATGTATACAGCAAACACACAAAAATGCAATCACTAAATCAATTGTTAACTAGCATGAAAGGTGCAGAATGCAGAATGAAGCCGATGGGGGATTCTATGTCAGTCAAAGAAAGAACATAAATCGAAAACAGCTAAAAAGTAATACATTTGATGTTAACTGTCGACAAAACCACAGCTTTGGTGATGCACTAAAGCCCCTCCCATTTGAAGATGGACTCTTTGTTTGTAGACAGATATGAGCCCCTAAAACCACAGGAAGAGTTAAACAGAATAAAATCAACCCACAGAATGGAATTGCACTAAGATATCTAATTCTATTAGAGCCCAGCTCTCAGTCCAGCAATGGCATTTACCTAAGGGAAGGCCTGGAGCAAAAGTGCTTAAATCCTTTTTATCCTGGCACTAATGTGGAGCTGTGCACCACTCTCTTCTCCTACAAATCCTCCCAGCTTCACCATAAGCCAGCTCCAGAAAATGTACAACTATTGGCCAGAAAAATAGAAACCCTTTTTCTGCACCATCTTTGATCCAATTACAGGTGCCACATTGTGTCAGTGACTCCTCGAGGTGTTAAAGGCACACTGTGCTGGAAAGAATATAAAGCATGCCAATGCTGACTTGCTTCCTAAAATTACAGTAGATTGCTGTGTGTTTTCGGTACTTTGAGTCACTGGCCTGAAGAAAACATGCAGAAAGCAAATTCTTCATTCTGGTTGTTGCACCACAAAATTGTCCTGTGATGTTAAAGGCCAATTCCAGCCAAAACTTGTTTTATTAGTTTAGGATAGAGTGGGGAAGAGTTAGAACCCCTGTCAGGTTTCAAATGTTGTCTGGGTTCCTACTAGGGGGGCTTTGCCTCTTCCTGTTCTGATATCTGACACATGGACATGGAATCCACCATCACGGGGACACAGACAGCAATACCAGAACCAAAGAAAAATGTTTTAGATGGAGTTCACAGTTATTGGTGAGCCAACAATGCCCTACAGATTAATCCACCAAAACCTGCCTCCCACATCACATCACTTTGTATTATTTTCACCCTCTTCAGCCACTTTTTTTCTTTCACTTTAGTTCCACCATACAACTTGTCCTATCTACAGTAATGTTAGAAAGGTGATAAGAGTAGGCTTCCAATCGCAATGCTGAACGGGCAGTGTGCGCTTGCGCACACCGACCCGTCCGGCTTTTATCTTACGAACATGCTACACACCCGCCGAACATCGTATGATGCTCGGCGGGTTTTCGAACATTTTCGTAAGTTAAAATTTGTGCGACCTTACAGTAGTAGAGGTCGCACGGCTTCCACACACCTTACGATAATCGCATGATTGCGGGATTTCCCGCGATTATCGTACGATTATCGCAAGGTGTGTGGGGACCTTTAGGGGCACTCTTCTGCCCACTGACAACCAATGTAAGGGGCAGTCTTCCTCCCATTGACCACCAATGTAAGGGCATTCTTTATGAATAGTGACACATTAGAGACTTGCACAGGGGGTCTCTCATATGTATACAGCAAACACACAAAAATGCAATCACTAAATCAATTGTTAACTAGCATGAAAGGTGCAGAATGCAGAATGAAGCCGATGGGGGATTCTATGTCAGTCAAAGAAAGAACATAAATCGAAAACAGCTAAAAAGTAATACATTTGATGTTAACTGTCGACAAAACCACAGCTTTGGTGATGCACTAAAGCCCCTCCCATTTGAAGATGGACTCTTTGTTTGTAGACAGATATGAGCCCCTAAAACCACAGGAAGAGTTAAACAGAATAAAATCAACCCACAGAATGGAATTGCACTAAGATATCTAATTCTATTAGAGCCCAGCTCTCAGTCCAGCAATGGCATTTACCTAAGGGAAGGCCTGGAGCAAAAGTGCTTAAATCCTTTTTATCCTGGCACTAATGTGGAGCTGTGCACCACTCTCTTCTCCTACAAATCCTCCCAGCTTCACCATAAGCCAGCTCCAGAAAATGTACAACTATTGGCCAGAAAAATAGAAACCCTTTTTCTGCACCATCTTTGATCCAATTACAGGTGCCACATTGTGTCAGTGACTCCTCGAGGTGTTAAAGGCACACTGTGCTGGAAAGAATATAAAGCATGCCAATGCTGACTTGCTTCCTAAAATTACAGTAGATTGCTGTGTGTTTTCGGTACTTTGAGTCACTGGCCTGAAGAAAACATGCAGAAAGCAAATTCTTCATTCTGGTTGTTGCACCACAAAATTGTCCTGTGATGTTAAAGGCCAATTCCAGCCAAAACTTGTTTTATTAGTTTAGGATAGAGTGGGGAAGAGTTAGAACCCCTGTCAGGTTTCAAATGTTGTCTGGGTTCCTACTAGGGGGGCTTTGCCTCTTCCTGTTCTGATATCTGACACATGGACATGGAATCCACCATCACGGGGACACAGACAGCAATACCAGAACCAAAGAAAAATGTTTTAGATGGAGTTCACAGTTATTGGTGAGCCAACAATGCCCTACAGATTAATCCACCAAAACCTGCCTCCCACATCACATCACTTTGTATTATTTTCACCCTCTTCAGCCACTTTTTTTCTTTCACTTTAGTTCCACCATACAACTTGTCCTATCTACAGTAATGTTAGAAAGGTGATAAGAGTGACTGTTGCACCACTCTTTATAAATAGGACCCAAAGCAGGCCTCAATACAAATTGTGCAGGAGGTTGCAATCACCTTTAGAGTGACTCATAATCGCCCAGGCGGGGGCTGCATTCATAGGAGCACGCAGAAGGCCTGCAGTTAAATTGGTACAGATTATTATAGTCAGATGTCCTCGTCATGCAGGTAGGAACAGTGTGACAGCTCTGCGGGAGCTCTACCTGGGGGGATTATAATGAGGCATGCCACATATATAAAAACAGAGTTCCCTTCGTCAATCTGCTCATTGCCAGACCGTATACCAAGCACTCCGGGTATTGGCTGTCTATCTGTCCTCAATCCGCCAGTTGAAAGTCTGTCAGTGCAAAGTGAAAGGCGAGCTGTTCTGTATTTCCTCTACATAGACTCAGGGCTCCATCACAATGTGAGCCCCAAGACTGCTCGCCTGTCACTTCTAATTACCGGGAGAATTCTCAGTACAGACTGACAGCCAGAGGACTCACAGGAGCTGCAATAACATGAACTTAATGGCAATCCATGCTCTTTTTTTAGATATATTTCAGAATGTGATTGGACTCAATGTCAATAGTGTTATTGATGTGTGTTTATGAGCAAATCTAGGCAACAAATAAAATCAATAAGTTGTTAATACCATCCTGTAAACTCTGCAACTGTGCTAGACTTTACTCCATTTACCTTAAAATATAAAACGGAGCAGATATAACAGGCACACCATTTCATACAGTTATGCAGTCAGTTGAAAACTGTATATGCACCACCCACCTCATGAGCCAGTCAGGGGCTCCTACACTACACAGTGTTATCAATGCTCAACTTCTATCTAACACAGGAAGCTTGCTTACACAAAACAAAGGCAGAGTGATGACTTCACCAGTGTGCATCTTCTTCTTCAATGTCCAATCACATATGCACAGGTGGAACCAATGTGAATTGGCTACCTGTGAATAGCTGTAAACCAAATGTGTGGAGGAAGTGATTAATGATAAAAGGCAACGGGTGTAGAAGAGGGGGGTGGAAATAATCAAATTGTTAAGACACATATTTAAATTTTTGAAGATAAAAAAAAAAAAAAGTATGGGTAAGGGAATATGATCCGAGTAGTATCACACAGACAAAGTAGAATTGTCACATAAATAAACTAGATGAGGAAGTGATTAATGACAAAGGGGAATGGGAGGAAGAGGGGGGATGGAGACAACTGGAACACGTAAGAAATAAGGAGATAGACACAATACACATAGTGGGAAATATAAGGAATAAAATTTTTATTTTTTCTCTCTCCTTCTTCTTCTCTCTCCCACCCTGGGCACTCTTCCTGTGCTCCCTTTACAGGAGCAGGGGATAAATACTACATGAAATTAAATGGATCTGAGAGAAATGGACTTGAATAAAAGGATAAAAGCATGTGGGGAATATATGTATTTAAATATAGTCTATTAGAAGTGTAAGATTATGGTGATCTCTTATGGATGGAGTGTTTGGGAAAAAGAAGAAGGGAAATAAGGAAATAATTAGTATTATGTAATTGAATGAATGTATATGTTTAAAGGAAACAATTTGGTTATGTATTTAAATGTATACGTATATATGTTATTTGAAAAATGTAATAAATATATATTGAATAAAAAAACAAAACAAATGTGTGGGTTCTACCTGAGGGCTTGTTCACATAATTTTCTGGTCCAGATCTGGTGCAGATCTGCAGACGTGGTGCCATGAGTGAAGTGTGTTTTTGACGCGTTATAGCCACATTCCGAACGCGTTCCGGTTCCTTTTTTTGTGGAGTGGGGCTGTCAGCTGTTACCTGCAGTGCATTTTTTACGCGTTCGTACGCGTTCCGGTGTGTTGCGGACCGGAGAAAATGTGACATGTACTAGTCATTTTATATTTTTAAATGTTTTATTTTAATTCAATTTTTCTAATTTCAGCAAGTTTATCCAGCTAAAATCTGTCTTTGTTGTAAGTAGTCATATACCAGCTGGAGGCTGAAATGAATCTGGAGTAGAGCTGCAACAATTATTCGATTAAAATCGACAATGGAAAACGTTGTCAACGTTTTCCATCGTCGATTCGTCGGCTAAAATTTCCCGCTCACGCCACCACCAAGTCGGTTAAGCCGCTCACGCCACGCCGGTAAACCCGCTCATGCGACGCCGCTTACGCCCACCGCACACGCTGAGGACATGGCCCTCTGCTGCCGGTGAGCTTCCCGACTCGCCGCTGCCCGCCGACAACACCGTCATTCAAAGTAAGTCGAGATCGGCCGGGAGCTTTTTATGTTTCCTGTTTTTTTTTTTTAAAGCGGCACACTGCAGAACATTAGCAGCTATAGAGGAACAACAAATCCCAGCAATAATACATTACACACCCTGTATAATGTATTATTGCTGGGATTTGTTGTTCCTCTATAGCTGCTAATGTTCAGCAGTGTGCCGCTGTATTATACATTGGTATTCTGTAGAGCTGCAACAATTATTAGATTAAGTCGATTAAAACCGACGATGGAAAACGTTGCCAGCGTTTTCCATCGTCGATTCGTCGGCCAAAATTAAAATTTCCCGCTCACGCGTGCCCATACACGAGTTACGCTATGCACGCCGCGGAAGCCACGCCCATGCCATGTACCCGGCCACCGCACACACGCCCGCAAAGCACGCCGCAGCGACTTACAACGGTTCAGAAACAGGTAAGAGGGACCTGTTTTAATGTTTCCTATTAAAAAAAAAAAAAAAGCGGCACACTACAGAACACCAGGAGCTATAGAGGAACAACAAATCCCAGCAATAGTACATTAAACAGCCTGTATAATGTATTATTGCTGGGATTTGTTGTTCCTCTATAGCTGCTGGTGTTCTGCAGTGTGCTGCTGTATTATACATTGGTATTCTGCATTGTATTGTGCATGGGTGTTCTGCATTGTATAATACAGCGGCACACTGCAGAACACCGGCTGCTATAGAGCAACACCAAATCCCAGCAAATAATATATTAAGCAGCCTGTATAATGTATTATTGCTGGGATTTGTTGTTCCTCTATAACTGGTCAGTGGTAATCTGCATTGCGCAGTATAATCATTATACAGCGCAATGGAGAATACCACCAGCTATAGAGGACTACAAATCCCAGCAATAATACATTATATACAACACAATGCAGAATACCAGCAGTTACAGAGGACTACAAATCCCAGCAATAGTACATTATAGTATAATGTTGTACTATTGCTGGCATTTGTTGTATTCCTATATAGCTGCTGGTATTCTGCATTGTGCCGTATAATCATTATACAGCACACTGCAGAATACCACCAGCTATAGAGGACTACAAATCTCAGCAATAATACATTATATACAGCGCAATGCAGAATAACGCCAGCTACAGAGGACTACAAATCCCAGCAATAGTACATTATAACATAATGTACTATTGCTGCATTCCTCTATAGCTGCTGGTATTCTGCACTGCGCCGCTGTATAATGTACTATATTGCACACCACACTTTTTTTTTACTTCCACCGCGCCAAGCTTGCTCCCGTGATGGACTACAATCTGAATAGAAACTAGTAGTCCCTCACTAGAGCCTTTTTTTTAATCCGATTAACCGATGAATAGAACTTAATAATTGGCTAACTAATCGATTATAAAAATAATCATTAGCTGCAGCCCTAATCTGGAGGTGGAAGTACCCACTATGTACTAAGTACTTTGGTGAGTTTACAGAGCTCCTCAGGGATGGCCTTGTTCTGTATTAGCCCGGTAAACAAGCAGGAGGTGGAAAAGTGGCACAGAGGCTGCTGAACCTTAGGGTCTGAACGCGTTGTTACCCTCCTTTTATTATGAAACCACATACACAACACACAGAGCATACGCATCATAGAGTGCACATGCACAGACTATACACATCACAAAGTGCACAACACACAAAGCAAACGCATCACAGAGTATACCACACACAAAGCATACGCATCACAGAATATACAACACACAGAGGATACGCATCACAGAGTGCACAACGCACAGAGCATACACATCACAGAACATACACATCACAGAACATACACATCACAGAGTTCACAACACACAGAGCATGGAGAGCCTGATTTTCTTTTTCTGGCATTTTGCAAGTTAAAAGTGAGAAAGCATCCAATAATTAGCGCTGTGTCGAAGGCCAGACAGGTGTTAAGAGATTTGTTAAGTCGCTTCATTATCGATTCCACTGTGGTTTTTGCTGGACCGCTGATTAATGGAACATGGGAGCCTTTCCCAGAGGCCCGGCGACGCGTAACAGAGCTTTAATCAATGAGATTTACGGATAATAGATGGTAACTCTGTCATCTTCCCTGGGAAATGGCGTTTATGCTGCAGGCCCCGTCATTTGATAAACAGGGACTTTTAACAGTGAGATTTGTCATATTTTGGGCCAATTAGCTTCCCCGGATGCATAATATCAATAAAAGCCGCGCGGGCTTGAAATTGGATGTAAAAACGCAGAAAAATTATCCAGTATATTAGACAGGTAGCACATAAAAGGAGATAGATGTTCTTCCATAACGTTTACTTCAAAAAACACACATTAAGAGGCAACTGCAACTGAGAAAGAAGAACATCTTTTTTAGTCAGCCATAATGGCCTCTGTTTCCTGCCCAGCCTTTATTTCTGATGCATCTGCTCCTTGCTATCAGTGCCTGTCATGGGATGTAGTTCATCAAATCTGAAGACCTTCATTTTCCAAGCCTGCATTCTTCTCCACCCCAACTTGCCCACTCCCAGTACATGAAACATAACACTGTAAGAGCTGCAAACTGTAGTGAGTATAAGCAGGAATTTAGATTTGACACAGTTCCACTTTATACTCTGTGCTGTACATTATATGATCAACCCTGCTGTTCTCTATATGCTGTACATCTCTCCTAAAATAAATATGTAGGCTGCCATTGCTGACCAAAATGCTAGTTACTTGACTGCTGAGATGACCAACGCAGAATCACTAAATACCTGGACATCACTTCTTACCCTTCTAATTGAACCCATCTACCTGGAGTCCCACCTGACCACAACACCTGGGATTCCAAGAATAGCACCTTAACCATTCGCCGATGACATCGCGGTGAGTTGATATTCACCACACATTTGACCATCGTGTTTTTGATTTCTCATCATTATTATTTTTCACACTTTTTGTATCCTGTTCTGATTGCCTCTGCCATTCCTCGGGTAGTACTATACCAGCCACCCATGGAGTCGTCCCAGCCACCACACATATCCCATTTTGTCCACACCCCACGTGGACATACTATTCCTGACAGGCCACCTCTTGGTAGTAGCGCTTCCCTCTTCATCATTTTTTTCTCTTTGACAAACGTCGGACACCCCGGTCCGCACATAGAAGGAGCAGCACACTAAGCAGCAACATCTGTATCCACACATTCCCACCTTCCAAAAGCGCTGTACTATGGGATAACTCTCTTAAAAGGAGAACTATGAGGTGAGTGAAAATCACTCAACCTCATAGTTCGAGCCGACGTGTGACAATGAAACTGTCACACGTCGGCTCAATAGATCGGGAAGTGAGCGAACACATACCGTCGCCTGCTCACTTCTCGATCATGTCCCTGCAGACAGCCGTGACTGTCGCTCCCTGCAGGGATCCCCCCCCCCCACTCCGATCCTCCAGTGCTGACTGGAGGAACGGACAGGGAAGCGGGCGGGTACAGCTGGCTCTGCCTCTAGATACAGTCTGCCTCTATATAGGCAGAGCCACCGGTCACTCACGCAGCTGGGTGGATCTTGACCGTAATGTCGGGATCCGTCCCGGCTGCGGCGGTCTCAGTATACCGAGAGCCGTAGCTCGCGATATATTGAGCTTTGGGTCTCGGGAGGACGCTAGTTTATGTCCTCCCGTGACCCTTAAGAGAACTATGGGGAAAAACACTGACCCCATAGTTCTCTTTTAAGTTTGCACTGCAAGGGTTAACTGCTTGATTTGGTCTAGGGAGGAAAATAAAAAAAGTTATACTTACACGATCCTCTGAGCCGGCTTGCTTTTAGACCGGTCCTTCCAGCCTCTCTTCCCCTACCCACGCAGTAGTACGAGGTCTCTGAATCATCATGTTCTTTACAGTGTATACAGTGCAGCGGAGGAGGAGACAGGCAGGAGGAAGCTCTGTTTGCAGATCAAGAAGTCAGCAATGGAATCCTCCAAGGTATTTCAGGAAAAGGTTGTGTATAGCTTTCGGCAATTCTTTTTTTGTTTTGGACGGTATGGGAAAGGGTTAGACCCTCTGTCAAGTGTTATGGCTGTCTGATTCCTCATTTAGAAGATTCACCACTCTGTTCGTACTGGTGATCATTGTCATGAAAACAGAAAGTGAGGGGAAATTTAATGTTTTAAGTCCCCAGAACAAAATATAAGTGAAAATATTCAAATAGGGACGCCTATTATGCGGACAACGGTCTAAGAAATTCCCTACACTTTGTGAGATTTCCTCGAACTACCTGTTGATTCTCTGGGACAGGAAGTGAACCGAAATGTCTTCAATAGTGCTCAAACAAAATATAAACTGGCAGGGGTTTAAACCCTTTCCAACACTATGCAGAACTAAAAAAAACTAGTTTTTTTGCTATACATACACTTTAAAAAAAAATGTAATCCCTAAATGAATGACAGACATTCAGTTTGCTAAAGCACTGTAAGGGGAATTTATCAAAACTGGAGCAGACAAAATCTGGAGGAGCTGTGCATTCCAACCAATCAGCTTATAGCTTTTATTTTCAAATCTTAACTGAACAGACTGAAAAGAGAAGCGGATTGGTTTCCATGGGAAACTGCTCCAGATTCTGTCTGCTCCAGGTTTGATAAATTCCCCTCACTATATCAAACAAGTGCCATTTTTAGTACTTCTCACCTTTGTTGCATCTCACTGCTGCTGACTTCCTGCAGCCTCTTAAAGGAATAAAAAAGCATGAACAAAAGACACTAATGCAGCCACTACATCTATGGACTGATTTATGTTTTGGGGTTTGTATACTCTTGAAGTAGTATTAAACTCTCACACTTTTTTTCAACAATGAATCCAGATTAAACAAATATACATTGCCCAGCAAAGTATTTCTTTACTTTTTTTTTCCCAAGCACTTACATACTTCACGTTTCCAAACAGTTAGCTTCAACCCTCTCAGCTCAGCTTCCCTGATCTACCTGTCCGGTACAGGTTCTGTCCATGCTAGCATAGAGAAGGGAGAAGTGAGGAGGGGTTAGCTGGGAGGAGGGGAGTGTCTTGCCTTACAGTACCTGTGTGTTTGTGGAGACACACACAGCTTACTAGCACACACAAATGTGGCTCCATGGGACCCTGTAAGGGAAAGGAGCCACCCTACAACAGGATATCAGGGCCAGTGCTCAGAGGACCAGCTGATTCTTGAGGAAGCTAAAACTTTTAAACATCAAAAGAGCAATGTCCTTTGTAAGTGGTTTAATCAGCATTTCAAATAGATTAACATTTTGACTTTAATATCACTTTAAAAAAAGTTATTTGGGCATATGCTTCATGCAATGTCCAATTGATTCAATGGCAGATGACTCCTAGCTAAATACGGCTCTGTGACTCTAGTAAAGTGTTACAATGTCACGCTCCATGTTTCTAAAGCCTCACTAAAACACTGTTTCCACAAAGGAGTTATAAAAAAACATTACAGTAAACATATCTAAAAACATTGTTAGTAAAATACATGTGCATACATAAAATATATCTCTGGGACTCAGAAGTTTCAGAAAAGCTGGAAGCAAGGAGTTAAGAAATAGATTTGCTATCATCTTTGAGCGATGTTAAATGGAGTACAAAATGCCACAATCTTTCACGGTGTGTGAGAGAAAGTGCCGGGCCGCTGTAGATTGAAGATGATGCCCCTAAGTTGTCTTTCAATCCTTCAGATTGTGTCAGAGGCGTAGCGGCTGAAACTCCACTGCACAGGGGGGCCCCGCTCGCTAGACTGCCCAGAAGCTCTTTGCTCCATTATGGCATTAGATCAGTCAGGCAAGGAGAAGATAGCCGGGGAGGATTCAGAGACTATCTGGGTTACTGGAAAAAGTAGAGGCTTTTAAGAAAACACAGCTGCAAGAGGGCCGGGGGTCAGTGCGCAATCATGGCACCTGTGCACCCAGAATACAAATGCGGGGAAAAAGTGAACCGAAAGTGCAACCAACACTAGGTTAACCCAGCTGAAGAATTAGAAAACTCTCTGGGTTGTAGAAGCTTGCACGGTCCGAAAGATCATTGCTCAGAAGGGCCAAGATAGTCATGGTGATTATATAATGACTGCATTACATAACATCACATGCACCCTCTGGCATAGTCCTCTGCACAATGTGGAAGTTCAATTTCAGAATTAATTCAGCATGTCCATGTTTCTAACTGTCAGACAAATGAACTTTTTTTGCAGGGTTCAAACAGTGCTCCTAAGTAAGTTGTAGCCGAGCAGGTATGAACCAGAAAAACGTAAAGTACATATAAAGCTAAAACTTGAGCATTGGAAAGAATGTAGAAGGGTTAGAACACAAGCTATATTTTTATTTCTGAGTCCTCTCTATGGAGATTTCACTTCACTTTCTGTTCTTTTACACTTTCTGTAAAATTTTAGATTTCTATCATTTTCTGTAGAGGCACGACCGCCAATGTGAAGGGGGGGGGGTGTTGTACAGCCAGCCTACCCAACCCAGGGGCTGTCGTGTGACACTGCAGAGTGTATATTATTTAGATAAATATACGTACCACCGTTTGTTATGATCACACGACTTTGGCTTGAGATCAGTGCCGAGTCTATTTGTATATATATAATTTTCTTCCTCACTAACAGGTGGACCACACAACTCTCAATATTACCCTGGCACAGATACAGAACAGAGACAACTAAGCAGGAACAAACAGACAGAACTACAAGCTCCGCTGAAATATGCATTCTTCATTTATGTATCTCTATATCTGATTTTTCACACCATTACTTTGCAAGGTGCCGTCCGTTAGTAGACAGAACTCATAAGTGTGCTGATGGTGGCTTCTCAGGAAGCCCTGTCAGGTAGGCTGTACAGGGCTCAGTGATTTCTAATGGCAGCTCTGAATAAAGACGTGAATCTCCCCAATAGTGGCACTGATAGTAGTTAAAACTTAGAAAACAATTTGGCTTTTCAACAAATGGAGGTTTTTGTGTAGAGTTGAGTATTTCCATGTTTTCATGACAAAAGTAAAATTATGAATGTTTTTAGCCCTCATTTATACCTCTGTGATACAACATAGTAGAGGTGCTGCAGGTGCCCTGTGGTAGCCAGCCCATTCAAATGAATAGGCTGCCCACCACAGCTAAATTACACTGAAAGAAGTGCATGCACTTTTTTATAAATCACATTGCACCACAGCGTATGGTAATAGGTTACCATCGAATGTGGTGCAATACAACATACATGTCATGGCTAGGTGCATTGCGGTGACATTAAGAAATAATGACACCACACTGCACCAAACCCTGCAACATGCGATGCGTGATTGCATGCGACATCACATATGCTCCTGCATCACGTGGATGTGAACACAGCATTAATGTTGAATTCTAAGCAAAATGTATTTTTATATTTTGGATAAAGTAGGAAAGGTTTAGAAACCAATTTAGGTTTTTACTACTTTCTGTCTCCTGGTGGGAAGTTTTTCCTTCACATTATGCCCCAGCGAGCAGATGGGATATGAAGAAAGACTGCTCATTGGGGGCACAGACAGCAACAGTAACCTAAGAGAAGTTTTAATCTTTCTCAAGACTAGAAATAACACCATTTCACCATTCCACTCACCAAACACTTCAGTTTAAATATGTACTTAAAATGCATGTACAGCCAAAACCTTTATATTTTTTATGCGCTTTCATGACTTATATAACACCTTTGACGAACAAATATGCAATAAATTAAAGAGGATACAGCACTCTGCTGTAAGTACTAAAGGAGAACACAGGGGTAGTTATCAGTATTGTACAGAGGGAGGAGAAGAGAGAGGGCAGCATAACTGCTCTGACCCCTTCACTAGTCTGTGTAAATAACACGGAGGTGATAGGACAGAGTACGGCATCTGGAAAGGAGCCTAAAGCTCCATCTGCTTGCTGAATATAAGACTACATACATCAGGCGTTTGCCGAGTTATACAAGGTAAATATTTTTGTACATAGCATTTCACACACAGATTCACCAATTGGAAAACATGTCAGTGAACCCATCTACCTTGAATCCTCCTGCAGTTACAATCTTGTGAGTGGAGAATGAAAAGGCTTCGTTACTCAAATCTTCATCCAGGACTTCCTGCAGAATGGAGCGACTGGGAAGGCCAAGGACATTGAAAATATCAGCCAAGGATAGTGAGAGAACTATCATGTACCTCAATGATAAAAAAAAAAGTGGAAGGTGAAGAGTGTTTCAGGAGAGGAGAGCTAATTAGTGGAAGAAGAGTCCACCAGCAGCACAGAGTATTTCAGGACAGTTAGTTAGTGGAAGGATGAGAGTCCTCCAGCAACACAGAGTATTTCAGGAGAGGAGAGTTAGAGGAAGAAGCAGAGTCCTTAAGCAGCACAGAGTATTACAGGTTGATCTCTAAAAGTGAAGTAAAGACTTCTTTGGAAGCACTGTTAGTTGTTCCACTTTGCTCTGAAAACCCACATATCAGAGTAAGTACTAGCAAAATAATTCATCTGACATTCACTGAAGAGTGAAGAGTTTGAAGAAGGCAGGGGAAGCGATTAATCTAGGACAACATAGATGAACTAGAAAGTGAGCTGAATTGGAGAATTTTTCCAAATCATCTATGTTGTCCTAGATTGTTCATTTCTCCTCCCTTCTCCAAACTCTTCACCCTTATGTGAAATACCTTATAAAAGTTTGATTTAGCTACTTTAAAGTTGAACTTTTTGGCATTTTCGTAACTCTTACACTCCTCTGGAGTTGCCTAGACATGCAGGCTGTATAAGAATTCTGCATGTGGCAGTAAGGATTGCAGTGATTTCTGTTATTAGATGTTAATGCGATAGTCCTCTGCTCTTGGCCTGTCACATGGTGCTCGGCTCGCATACACACACACACACACACACACACACACACACTCGCCTGCAGTATGTATGCCACCCGCATTAAAGATTGATACAAGTTGAAAGGAATACAGACTGGGGGGCAGACAAGAGAAAGGGAGCTTGTTGATTTTAAACAGACATGGCAGGTTGTACAGAAAGACCTTAAGGAAGGCGGGTGAATTCTGACAATTTACCATAGAATGCTGTAAATCGTCAAGGTGGAAAGGCACTTTCAGTAATATTATTATATAAAGGTCCTGTCAGTTATACGGGTAGCCTACATTGAGAACATTTCCTATCACTGGGTGAGCGATCTATGATTTGCACTGTGGCTTAGGACCCATTCCGACTTGTCCACTCAGATGCATTGCGTTTCGTGTTAATGTGCATTGGGTTAAGGGTTAAGGAATATCATTCAATTAAACACACTATTTTTACCTGACACAACACACGGTAGTGCAATATGGAGTGTTGTGGCGCGCTGCAGTAGATGTCTTACCTTAGTGTGTTGGGTTATCATTGAAATTAATTGGCACTGCAATGTGCTAATGTGTGTACGGTAATGTGCACACCGCAATGGACAGGTGTGAATTGGCCCTATACATAACTGCTGCCCATTGAATTAGCACTTGTACAGTTGTCGTGTCATTTTGGCTCTGCCTTCTAATTGCCTGTATGGTGAGGACTGCAGATAGAACTGCATTCATAGTGCTGCTCACAGCAGCCTCAGAAGAGGAGGAAGGCATGCAGGGAAGTCTTTAAACTATTAAGCCCTGGCAACATGGTAAGATGGAGGGCTATTGTCAAATAAAGTATATATTCAGACACAATGTACAAGGACACAATGTACAAGGACATGGGGGAAAGCATTTTTGTATTGGTTGGTTTAAGATGACCATACATACACATTACAATCTGTTTGCAAGATCTCATTGAGATCTACCAACAACTAAGTAGTAATAGAGGTCTACAAAATGTAATACAAATTGAACGGTTTGTTTAGGCTGCCACGAGCAATGCAATGCATACCTCCCAATTTTCGGAGATAAGAAAGAGGGATACCTTTCAGAACAAAGTGGGTACACAAGAGATACACCCCTAGTTATACAGACTGTGAAATATAAATATGCAAAACATGTTTGCATAAACTTTAAAATGTTTTTTTCAGCAATACTTTTCCTATATACTGGGATATACTGGCATAGTGCCAGTAAAAAAGCTTTGGTAAGAAAATAAGGCCCCATTCACACTTGTTGCGTGCAACCTGCAAAAAGTGCATGTCGCACTTGCGGTACCATTACTTCTTAATGGCACCCCAAACATGGCAGGCAAAACAGGAGTCTTGATGTGTATTACCTTGAGAAAAATGCATATGAACACGCAGTCACCAATTATGTGGAACTAGCAGCTCAAACTGCTGCATAAGCTTCTTTGCTGTGTTTGGCACACATAGGGCAGTTAATTGAAATGAATGAGCCACCTTATGCTGACGTGCGGCAAAATGCACAACTATTGCACATCTACACACACCGCAAGAGTAAACAGAGCCTAAGACTTTTTTTTTTAGATAGATCTATACATCAGACCAAAAAGAGGGATCTGGTTACTAGCGAGGGACACAAATTAGGTCTCGTTCACACCTAGGCGTATTGCATATGCGCGACCGGCGCGTGGTTTTTTACCGCGATTCGCGGTAAAAAAGTTGCGCGACAAACGCGCATTTCCGAAGGCTACTTGGCTGTATCCCAATGGAAACGCGCAACAAAGCGGCCCAAAGTAGTACATGTACCTTTTCAGGCGTGGGCCGTTCTGAGGCGCGTTAGGGACGGGCCTAAATACGCCAAGGTGGGAACGAGACCATTGAATACAATGGGATTTATATTTTTGAGCGTTTTGTAGAGCGTTCGTCGAGCGTAGAACGCGCTACAAAACGTTCAGGTGTGAACGAGGGCTTAGGGAGAGTTGGGAGCTATGTGCAATGTATTAATACATTTCTGCACAATCTGCCAACTATGTTGTGTGAGGCCTGTGTGAACAATCTTTTATTTATATCCAATTAAGCAGACCCTCACTTCTACATATTTGATCTAAAGAAGATTGTGCGATCAGATTGTAATTTGTGTGACCATAGTTTCCCTACCTGGCAGGCCCTTGTATGCTGATCATCCCCAGGTCCTCTGAACAGTCAATAAGTTTACAATTGAATTTCTCATCTTGAAGGACAGTGGTGATATGGCTCCAGTTGTGCTGAGCGACTGCTCCTCCAATGGCCAGATAGAATCCATCCCCTGCAAAATGCTCCAGTCAGTAAAAGTTCAGACAAATACCTGTACTGTTAAATTTCCTGAAATCTGCCCCTTTCAAAGGGCTCTGTATTTGAGTCTGTAAATTTGCAGCCAGTGTATTCCCTGGTTCCAGTCCTGCCCTCCATCACTATATACACTAAAGCCCCGCCCACACACATTGGAGCATGAGAAGATGCTTGCTTAGTACAAAATCATGTGACAAGTGGCTGCTGTCCTGCATACAAATTTAGTGAAAGACTGGTGTAGATTCCAGCACGGGATTAAAGTAAGACTAAAACTAAACTAAGACAACTGGCCAGTGAAGTGCAGTAAAAGCAACCAGCGAACGTCTAATATTAAGGAAATTCTGCAGCTGCATTAAAATGAGAAAGGCCATTCAATTGTACTGTGAAGTATATGTTAAGTCCCCTTTTCATTTTAGAAAGAATGATGAATGGTTAGAACCCTCACCAGGTCTTTTTTTGCCATCTGTGTTGTTGCTAGGGAGATTTAGCTTCACTTCCTTTCCCAGAGACACAAAAGGAACATCTCTCTGAAAGTGCATTTCCACTTTTGCAGTCAAATTTGAGAAAGCCCCTCTATATATTTGTTATGTGTTCCTATTCACACAGCATAACGAAAAATAATATTTATTTATTTTTTCCATGGGGAGACTGCAATCTACTGTGAACAGCTTGAAAAGGAGTCTGTCCCCATAGAAAGACTAGGGACACACTGAAGGGAATTTATCAAAAAACTGAAGCAAACAGAATCTGGAGCAGATGTGCATGGCAACCATTCAGCTTCTCTCTTTCATTTTCAAATCTTAACTGAACAAACTAAAGAGAGAAGCTGATTGGTTGCCCTGGGCATCTGCCCCAGATTTTGATAAATTCCCCTCACTGAGTTTCCTCTAATTAACATTCAATGCTACTAGATCTTTAACCCTTTGTTAGAATAGACATTGTTCAAATCCAGTTTACAACTAGAGATCTGCCAGCAAAATACAGAAAATTAGGGTTAATTACGATAAATATTAAAGCAAAACCATTTTTTTTTTTGATAGAGTGGAGAGGAATTCGAACATCTGTCAGGTTTTAATTGCGTTCTGTATCCCTCTCTATTTGTCCTGTTATCCCAATTTCTCTGCAAAAGTGGAAATACACTTTAAGTATAGAGAACCCCCTCTTAGTTGTCACCTAAACTCCCAGGTGGATGGGAACAGAGTTGAGAATAATAGCCGAGAGATATCAAAGATATACAAAGAGCCAGGGGCCAACTCAGCCCACCAGGTTCCACCTAGTACCGAAATACAACTAGGTGATAAAAATAGCTAGGCACACAAATCCAAATAAAAGAAGTCTAGACTAGCACAAAAACATTCAGGAAAGAATCTGGGGCATGTGGAAGCATCAGATAGGCTTTACAGTAAAAATATCAAATTTGTCATGCAGCGCAGGCCTTGAACTTGGCGCACAGCACCACTCTGTGCTCCCATTGGAGATTAGAGTGAAAGCTTCAAAGCCAAACAAGGAACAAAGAGCCTGGGGTCAGGGATCATGGCTGCGTGCAGGGAATTGCCAGAGATAGGGACACTAATGGGGAATGTATATCATTCAGTGTTCTATAAAATCGGTGCCCCACAATGCTTTCATATAACATTAATTAAAATGGAACAACGTGGCAGGTCAACTGTAAGAGGGGCAAAGACGATTTTTGTGAAATCTGAAGAATATGAACAACAAATCAAAGAATTTAGGGTCACTGTGTGAGGGACTGAAGTAGGAAATAGCAATTTAGATTATCCTCCATGGCAGTGGAAAATATTTTACTGCTCTTGATTGTTTTCTCTCAATCTAATCAATTGTTTTCTGGCTGGCAGCATGTTTGAAGATGCAATATATAGCCAATTAAAGTATGTGACAGGACAAATTCAACTAGAGCTTGTGATAATCAGATCATGCAGGGTTAAAAGCTGCACTTCATGATTAGCAAATATGGTTACCAGAGGCTTATGTATTCTTACTTACTGGTGTGCTTTGTATATTTCTCCCATATCTGTGCATTAATCCAGTGTGAAACTGCAGGAGCTTCCTGTGTTAGGCCTTGTTCACACCAAGCGCGTTCCAGGAGCAGAGCTGAGCAGTTACAAACCGGAGCAAAACTGCGTCCAATGTATTCCAATGGTATTTTTAGCTCCAGTTCACATCGCAGCGTTCCATTCCAGAGTAGGTCCAGTGCAGGTAAAAAAACTGCAGCAGGCCCTATTTTACCTGCTCTGGAACGCATGCAAACACCCTGGAATGCACTGAAAGACTATTTTAAACTATTTTTTTAAAAATGTCATTTTTTTTAACCAAAAACGGCCCCGAACACATCAAAAACGCGGCACAACCCACTGCACTGTGTGTGCAGAAACTCCTGCAGATCTGCTCTGCATTTGGTGTGAACAAGGCCTTAAAGACCAGTCACTACTACTGCTCTCTTTCATTGTGTGGGTGAATGGTCTTATATGCTCTTGTAGTTTTCTGCAGGCAGCCTGTGGTGCAGGAGTAGGCAAACTCCAGCTGTGGTGCAACTATACAACCCCATTCACACTGAGCGATTTGTAGCGCGATTTCAGCTCAAAAATTGCTCAAACATCAGCTCATGTCCAATGCATTTCAATGGAGCCGTTCCCATCTCACAGCTCAAAGTCGCCTGTAGCTTGTAGCTCAAGCCTGTCGCTTGAACATGACCTATTTTTTGGAGGTTTTTATGCGATTTGGCCCAAAAGACATAAATGGTGTAGCTCAATGTTGCACGAATTTGCGATACGTCGCGCTACAGAAGTGTCACTTTTGCACAGAAATATAAGCAGGAGCATAAGCAGGAAACAGGAAGAGGAATCATGTCACATCAAGACCACTTTTGATTGGATACAGTCCAAATGTAGCAGCTACAAAGTCCATGCCAAAAGTAGCGCTACGTAGCGCAACAATATGTGCACTGTAGCTCAATGTCTCTCAAAGTCACTCAGCTCAAATCAGCGCAGAAAAAGCCGTTTTGCGGATGTAGCTCAGTGTGAATGGGGTCTAAATCCCATGAGGCATTGCAAGACTCTGACAGTCACAGACATGACTCCCAGAGACAGATGCTTTATGAGATTTGTAGTTTCACCGCAGCCGGAAGGCTGGCTTAAAATTAATTTAAATAAAAGCTTGTGCGTCTGGAGTTCAAACTTAAAAGGAGAACTATGAGATGAGTGATTTCCACTCACCTCATAGTTCTAGCCGACCTGTGACAATGAGACTGTCACAGGTCGGCTCAGTAGATCACATACCAGGTTCGCTCACCTCTCGATCCTGTCACGGCTCTCTGCCGTGACAGGGGAAGGGGCTGGATTCCCCTCTCCCCGCTCCGATCTGCCAGCGCTGACTGGCGGAACGGACGGGGGAGGGGGCGGGTACAGCTGGCTCTGCCTCTAGATAGGCAGAGCCAGCTGTCACTCACGCAGCTGGGCGGATCCCGTCATCTACGTCGGGATCCGCTCCGGCTGCGGCGTCTCAGTATACCGCGAGCTGTAGCTCGCGGTATACTGAGCTTAGGGTAACGGGAGGACGCTAGTTTGTGTCCTCCCGTTACCCTAAGGAGAACTATGGGGAAAAACACTGACCCCATAGTTCTCCTTTAAGAGTAAAACCAGCTGCAACTTTAGAGTGGGAAAGGTAAGGGCCTCTGACGGGTTTCTGCTGTCCATTTAACTATGCTAAGCAACAGAATGAGCCAAACAATGTGGAAAGTGCTTAAAATAACACACATGCATTTGTCAGGATAATGGAACAACCAATCATTGACCTCCATAGAATTAGCCATGTGTGGTGCAGCTATGTGCACCCAGTAAGAATCACTAAACTCTCCTTTTACTCCAACGCCGTTGTCAGCACGGAAAAGCTTTTTTTAATTTTTTTTTGCAAAGGTCCCTTTAGTTTCCACTGCCACTCGAATGAGTTTACTTGTAAGGAAGAATGTTTATGCTATGCCTGCGATACTGCCTTGGGCGGTATCTAGAACAAGACAATAGGGAAAATCGCTCAGATATGCAGCACCCCTCACCTCGGCTGGAGCAGGGCAACAACACAATAGCAGTATTGTCGGTTGAACGGGGTCACTGCAAAACAAGATCCAACAATCTGCACAGCGTCTGACTTGTGAATTTATAGGGCCAATCAAGGCAGCAATTATAATCCGGCTGCCAATACAGTTTTAAATGAATAATGTTTTCAGTATCTTTATACATGCACGTGAAAAAGTCTTTAGCTGCATTTTGCAATTTCTGGCCTTTTTATGTAAAATGTACCATAGGTAGTATTGAGGTAACTCCCAGGTACGTTTGCTAGACGTTGTGCTCCATTTTAAATTTGCAAAGTAAAATGCTGCCTGACAGCAGACACAACACCACGGTAGCTTTCGTTACTTTTATTACTCAAAAAGCTTATTTTTTGTCCCTCTCTGATTTAGATGCATTTTTTTATTTTACTGGGGCTTGACTCCCTCTGGATTCTTAGCTAAGACCCTGCCATTTTAGAGTCCAATAAGAGAGCCCTGTGACCAGTAAAAGCACTCTATGGACAGGCAATGGTAGATAATCAAATAAAAAAGAGCACCCAAACAATGTCTCAGTAGTCCAAAAATGTATTTTATTGGTCCACATATATCACAAACACAACAGGAAGCAGCTAACGCGCTTCAGGGGGTCAAACAATACCCCTTTATCAGAGCTTTCTGTTGTCTTTGTAATATACTGTACATGGGTCAATAAAATACATTTGTGCACTCCTTAAGGTGCCCATACACTGCACGATTCTCGTACGAGAATCGCGGGAAATCCCGCGATCGTACGAGAATCGTGCAGTGTATGGAAGGCGTGCGACCGTTTCTAATGTACTTTTGTATTTCGAGCATGTTGAAAAACCCGCCGAGAATCGTACGATTTTCGGCTGGTTTTTAACATGATCGAGATATAACTGGCGAACATGCCGATGTGCGCACGCGCACACTGCCCGTTCAGGATTGTAGTCATCGCAAGCCCGCCCCTCAGGGGGGCGGGCTTGTGATGATCGCAAGTACGATATGCCTGTCCAAGATGGGCAGATCGTCCGTTTTTTTAAGTACTTTACAACCCTCGCAAGACAAAAGTCTTGCGAGAGTTGTAAAGTGTATGGGCACCTTTAGACTTTTGTTTTCTGAATTGATTACCTGTGGGAGGGTCCTCTGCCTTTTAGAGGGCTGACGAACTCTGGCAATTTTGGACCTTGCTTTACAACTCTTTTTCTATGAACCAATGACCACAGGATCCATATAAAAAACAAAAATCACTGCGCTAGGAGTGTGTACCTAACAGTCTAAATTGGACCAGCCACAACACGTATATGTTTGTATCAATCTAACAACAAATATTTCATGTACCAATCAACGAATATCAATGACTTGGCATGTGCATGATTTATATAGTGAAAGGTACGGATATTAATGATATTCAATCATAAAATAAAGACGTGATGGACCATGAAACACTAAGGCCTCCTCGGTCATTCCTTTTTGAGAAAGTTAATGAACGAAACGCGTCAAAGGAAGAACTGCCTTCGCCTCTCACAGCTGAGTGCTGCTAACGCTCAAAAGCTTTGATGTTCGTTGTTTCTGTAAGTGCATTCAAATCTTTTTAGTTACTGCACTTACAGAGCCTCGTTTTTGTCTCCTTCACTTCCCCTGTGGGATACCAACAGGTGAACGCCGCCGACTTGGGCGGTGTGAGACCAGTCAACCGGAGTGGAATGAGAGAACCACGCCTGATTGCCTGACCAGGATTAATTTTTGGGAATGACATCAGCCTCTGTTCACATGAGTCTATGCCAAGCAGCCTTCATCTCTGAGAAATACATTGGTCAGGACACATTATAGCCATTTAGAATATGAGGATGCCAGCAAATAAAAGGAAATTAGAGAAGATAAACGCCAGGAGCAAAATTTTGGTCAATCAGCAGGCAGGCTGTGTCCCTCAATCGTGTTTGACCAAAATTATATTTGTACATTTTCTTAATGCATGATCTACCTAATACGCACCTTCAAAGTCAGGTGCCAGGGAAGAGGGCGACTTCTCTGGGGTTATCCTACTGACCGTGAGATCACTTTCCGTGCCGCCATTCTTGTTTAACATACAGGTGTATACAGTAGAGCCTACACAGTGAACAAGATCACTTGATTAAAAAAAAAACTTAGAAAACCTTTAACAAAAAAGGATTCTTTAGGTGAAAGTGGTCATAAAAACATTCATGATTATGTCAAGGTTAATATTATGTAATCATTATTATGCTATGTTTACTATTATGTAAAGGGTTCCATCCTGTGCAGGAAATTAAACATTTGACATCTGCGTGGCTATTTTGTTTGGCTGCTTATTCTACGATATCAGTCATTTTAACTAAAGGAGACAAACCATCTACCACAATAAAGTAAACCTTGCAGAAATCACTACTTTACGGAGAATATTTCCTTGGAAAATAACAATGTTCTATAATTAAACACCTTCTATGAGTTTCATTTTAAGTACAATGTGTTGTTCAATGTGTACAAAACACCTTCAGCTGAAAAAATAAAACATTTTCCTTTATATTTTATACATCAAAAGCACATAAAACAAATGTTCGTTTAACCTCCATCATTTTTTGAAACGGAACCTGTGCTTTTGCCAAGACTTATCTATACACGGGGCTTCCCTCTTCGCTCCTCTCCGAAGAACAGAACAGCGGGGGGAGCAGAAGGAGGGCAAATATGTACAGCTGATTGAGCATCCATTAAAGCAATACAAAAATAATCCAGTTATGCATTCATAAAATGAAAAATAAATACATTTTTATTTTAAGTAATTAGTACTCTAGCTTCCTGTAATCCCTACACAGCAGAACTTTTAACTCTGCTTGAGGTAGGACGAGCACTATATGTCAAATCGGGTTTCACTGCACAGAGCTGTTACTCTAAAGCAGGATGTACACGGTTCTATTTTTTTTAGCAATAGAACAGAGTTCTCTATCAACTTATAAGCATTCACGCTGACGTGGTCTTCCTTCAGGAGAAGCATCTCTCTTATATTCCCCGAATGTACATCAGGTGTCCTTTTTGAGACGGGTCCTAGGTAACATTGAGGATTTCCGTAAAGGTAGACTCTTTCTGGCGAGGGACCTGAACCTATGCTTAGATCCCCTATTGGACTCCTCCTCAGGGGTCACGCGTAATCCGCCTACCCATCTTGCCTCTTTGCACATGGCCCTCCACAGGTCTCAGCTAGTAGACGCTTGGCGCCTCCTTCACCCAGTTCTCCTTGGTCCACGCACTTCTCCTTCCTTCCAGTGGCGCTCCCATTCCATTCGATACTTGGGCATTCACTTAACACGTAAGCTCTCAGTCCTTTACCTTTGCAACTTTATACCCCTACTGAACTTGGTAAAAGCAGATCTGACCTTCTTCTCCTTACGTACATTGCCCTGGGTGGGGAGAATAAATGCTGTAGAGATGATGATTCTCCCTAAAGTCCTGTTTCTGTTCCAAATGCTCCCCATAGAATTGCCAGGTTCGTACTTCAGGACCCTCACCAGAATAACATCTACGTACATATGGCAGAACCGCACCCCCAGGATTGCGGGCAAGATACTGGTGAGGACCCAGCGGAATGGAGGGCTGGGCCTTCCAAACTTCCGGGTCTACCACGTAGCGGCCCAAATGGTGAGAGTGGTAGACTGGGTTTATGGGGGCGTGGGAAAGAGTTGGGTGTCTTTGGAGACTGCGGCTTGTGGGGCCCCTCTGCAGGAGGTGATCTGGTTACCCCCCGAATGGAGGCCATTTGCCTCTACCATATTGCCTCTTACTTCTTCAACGTTGCGTACCTGGGACCGCCTACACCGCAGGTTCCGTTGGCCACACAACTCTAGCCTTATGCCCTTACAGGGCTCTGATTTCTTCCCCCAGGGCTTGTTGACAGATCCTTCGCGCAATGGTCGGACTCTACCACACTTAAACTGGGTGATGTGTTGACAGGTACCTCCTTAATACCGCTGATAACTCTGAGATCCAAGTGGGGCAAGGTACCACTGGATTCCTGGAAACACTGCCAGCTATCCCATTTTATAAGCTCACTCCCAAAACCTCTAAGAACGCCCCGATACTTTACTTTCATGGAATCAATTCTAAGCTCCACATCTGTGCCCACTCATTGCCTCTCTTACTTCTATAGAGCCATACTCACCGAGGAACACGACTCACCCCCGCCGTACCTACGCAAATGGGAGACGGACTTGCACCGCACTCTTACCCCTGAAGAAAGATCTCGTGTAATGGCCCTGGTTGCAACCTCATCGATAGACGTCCCCATGTTAGAAACTAATTATAAATTATTATCTAGGTGGTACTTTGTACCTACCAAATTGCACGCGATTGACCCCCTCCTTGACCCTCACTGCTGGCGGTCGTGTGGGAATCCAGGTTCCTTTGCTCATATCTGGTGGGAATGCCCGTTGATTGTACCTTTCTGGACACAGGTGCTTCAGCTCATTAACCACATCAGTGCTGAGCAGCTCCCGAGAGATCCTTGGGTGGTCATGTTCCATCTCACCACTGACTCCCTGCGATCATACCGGAAATCCATTGTCCCATCCCTGTTGAATGCGGCCAAATCTCTCATACCGAGATACTGTGGATCTGCCAACACCCCCTCCATGCAGGACTGGTTTCGAAAAGTGGACAACATTAAACTGATGGAGGAATTAATGTACACCGCCAAGGACTCATGCTCTACTTTCTATAAGAAATGGGCATGCTGGTTGGCCTTCCGGGACTCTGATACTTACAGTTCTCATTTGATTGTCATCGAGAAATGATCTGGGATGGACAGCGGGGGTGAAAGACCCGCCCTTGTAAAGGTTACTGTGCGCCTACTTCTGGGGTAGAAACACTTTTGTGGGTTATCTGTATATCTGTATCTTTTCTGTCTGCGTAGACACACACATAGGATAGCACTCAGCTTGAACCGCACACTGTGACACTGGGCGAAAGCGAACGCCTATATCTTTTGCCTTCGTGAATATAGCATCAGCTCGGACCTAGAGCAAGTTCACAAAACCCCCCCTTTACACCACCCTGTCTCGTCCCCCTCCCTCCACCCCTTCCCCTTCACACGTCATTGTCTTTCCCCTTGTTAGTGTCTGTCTTTTACTTGGGATTTTGACTCAATAATTCTGCTATGTGACGATTGCATTGGTAATCTGTCCCTTGTTAATGTATTGTGTTTTTTGTATATTACCTGAAAAATCAAATAAATCGGAAAAAAAACAAAACACTTATAGGCATTCACATTGGAACCTACAGCTCCGCTGTTTTAGAATACCTAAACAGAGCTAGCAGCAGGTTGGCTGCTAGATCTGTTGAGTCAAGAATTTTCCAACCTGCTCCTTCGATCAGCCTATTGGCACCCACTCAGCAAATGTTGGCCTATTACTCAAGAACCAGCTGAAATTTGAAGCGTGTATACCTGGGCTTATCACATGACGATGACAACAGTGAAACAGATATGTAAATTAATGACCTTATCAGTGTGGTGATGTTCCTTCACTGTTCACTCTGCAGGCAGGGGATTAGTGAGCAAACAGTGTAGTGTCTGACGGGGGTTCGGCTGACACGGATTTGTAATTCAGTCACCCATGTGATCCAGGATCCCTGTCAAATAGCTTCAGTAGAGCACAGCTGGCTGTGATAAGCATTCCAACATAACTTATGTGCCCCCAGCCTGCAGATTGGACAATGAGGGAACATCACCACATCAATGAGGCAGGTAGGACAGTTCACATATATCTATTTGACATGTGTATTTTCTTTATCTGTTTGCCTGGAGATGTTCTATAAATATCTTGTGTTCTTATTATCCCCTGAAATGTTTTTTAGATCTTTGTCACATAATCCAGCTTGTCATTTACGAGACAAGGGTGAGGTTGTCTCCTTGTCACCTTCTTGTACAGTGACTGTAGCATTGCACTTCTAGTTACCCTCTGAAATTACCTGTGGGCTTGTCGACATTTGCAGTAAAGAGCCAACTCGCCGCCCTCCTGGCATCTGGTCCAACAAGGTAGAACTTTCCAAAGTAGGACATGTCGAAGACAGCCGCCGAGTTCCGACACACAAGACACTCCTTTCTGATCTAAAAATGACAGTGTGTCAAACACAACAGATGAACATTGACGGGAGGGGAAGACGGGAGAGATTGGGAGCTTTGAACACTTAGCAAGAGAAGCAGAGATGGAAATAAACTGCAAAAAAAACCCAAAAAGTGAGTCATCCCGAACTTTTTGTCAGGTGATAAAGACACAGAAAGGTTTCTAAAAATAGATTGCAACTCTTGTGGCATGTTGCACTCTTCCGCACCACCAGCAAAACAAGATGCGAAGTAGAAAATCTCATTTATTCTCCTCTAAAAATATGAGGCTTATTGAATGCCAAGAAGCTGAATAAGCCATTAATAATAAGCCATTAAAATAAATAATTTTTAAGCTGTTTTAGACACAAATGTGGTGATGTACATCAGCGAACATGCAGTGGACCTGCTAAATCTAGTGTCTCAGTGGTTAGCACTTCTGGACACTATTTGCATGGAGTTTGCATGTTTTCCCTCTGCTTGAATGAGTTTTCTGCCACAATCTAAAGACATACTGGTAGGTACTGTATACTAGTATGTGTATATGCATATGAGATAGGGACCTTAGATCGTAAGCTACTTGAAGGCAGGGACTGATGTGAATGTACAATATGTAGAGAGCACTGTTAGTTAGTGCAATATACATAAATAAATCTTGTCTCTGGGTAGTGATATTATAAGATACATAACCAATTGCGGATGAACTACTTTTGATTAACGCCAAGCAGCCATGTATATAATAATTGGATGACTGCCAAGAATGACCTCTTGCAACTGAAGAGTGTTGTTTCTAATCTGATAACATCATCTCTCCGGATTGAATACACTGCTGTGTGAGCATGCATTCATGTGTACTGAATGCAGTCAATAACTGAAAAATTAGTTATAGCCTATGATATTGCTGTGCTTCTATCTGCAGGTACACATGCACAAATTTAAACTTTGGTTGCTGCATATGGTCATTCCTCCTGTTCAGCATAGTATGGCTGAGCAGATCTGAATCAATAAACCAGTTTAGCTCCCATGATTTAGAGGAAGCTTCCTGTAAGCTGGCCATATGCTGGTAAATTTTCATAGGAACATTCATACAAAAAAAATCTCATCAGAACATTTGATAATGCCATGAGAGACTTGACGAATATTCGAAAATTCGGTTTTAAGATTTGATTTTGGAAATAAATGAAGTTTCTCTAACAAAAAACACATTTACTGTAAGGCCCCGTTCACATGGGCATCTATCAGTTGCGATCAGCAGGGGATACTTGCATGGATCCCTTGCTATTCAGAGCAGTTCAGAACGGATGGATGAAAAAAAAACTGAATTTAGTGGACCCATGTTAGGACTATGAGGAGTCGGATGTAGGCGGACAAGTGTCCGTTTACATCAGATCACCCCCAGCTGTCAAGATCAGGTCCGCCAAAACAGAACTCTGTTCCGTTTGGTTTTCCGGACCTGGCTGGAGTCCAGAATAACTCAACGTAAAAGGAGGCACGTTCATTTAGATCCAGCTACTCAGAGACTAATATTGGCCTTCCGATCAGATCTTCTTAAAAAACTGACAGGTGGACCTGATCGGACCGCCCAAATGAAAAGGAGCCTAAGAATTTTGCTTGTTGGAAAAAAAAATTCCATTCTGCCACAATGTTTTGGGTCACTGCTGTCATAAATTATTGTCAATTTGACCCCAATAAAAAATTGTAAGTAACCCCCCCCCAAAAAAAAAACGGCATACATTGTGGGGGAGGGATCAGGATTCGGGGGGCTGAAAATGATCTTAGAGTCTGCCATTGTTGCAAAGTTAGATTTGTTGCAGGTAAGACACTATGGTGCTGCTCTTCAGCTGCCTTGAGGGATATAGGGCTTCTGGTGTGTTGCTGTACCATTATGGAGGAGGGGTAATCCTGGTAAGCTTGTTCTCAATTTATTCATTGCTATATATGTCCTATATTTGGGAATGTAGATAATTGAGTAGAACCACACTCAGCAGAGATTCCTTGACATTGCAGTGCGGCTTTACAAGTATTTGTATTTGCAAATGCATGCAACTAAAACCTCTGTTTTAGCTTGGCTAGCTAGCGTTCTAGGATATTTTTGTATTGTTTTTGCATTTCCTCAGTATCCTCTAATCCTGTGATCACCCTGTACACTCTAACAAGGTGAGAGGCTGCAACAGGGGCTCACCTGTGTCAGAAATATATGAACACAGCCAAGATCTGTACAGGCACCAGGATTTACAGTACATGGCTGTGTCATCGTTGAGCCAGCATCTCTGTCCAGTAAGTAGATGCTGACCCTGGATAATATCTGAACAGATATGGCACCATACTACTGATGAGGAAAGCAGATGAAGTCCTTGCCAGGGGGCATACCGTGATCTCTGTGGGAGGTAATAAATACCTGGAAGAGATACATTTGCCCATTACTTAGCATGCATGCACTAAATGTGAGAAAATATAACTGATGCTAGGTCCTCTTTCATTGGAAGAGAACGCAGTAACCATTAGAAACCAATCAGCAGGTGACTTTATGTGCTCTGACCAGAATAAAGTGGTAAAATATGAAAGCGATTGCTCCAATAGGCTACTCTGCGTTGCACATCATTGCCATTCTGTTACCTTAATAAATATGCCTTTATTTTACTTCAAATGTAACGTAGGTGAACACCCTGCAGCTTGCTAATTATAACAGAAATTAATCCACATAGCTGAGGGATTGTCAGGCTGTCATGTGGAATTTCTACCGCTAACGTGCATTGTTCCTGATCTCAGGATCTTGTCAAAGCATGCGGCACACAATGGAACCTACGTATTGTTAACCTATCAAAGCTTCCACGGTTAATTGCAGCACAGGATGGCAGCATGGATGTCGCCGCAATCACTTGTAAAATCTGTGCAGCCTGTTCGTCCTCCCCCCTCACTTACCTCTCTCCTCTGGTTCCAGCCGCCGAGTCTCTCCTCACTTGCCGTCGATGTGGGGAGCAGAGCGTCAGGGTTAAAAGTAACCCTGGCGCTCCGTGTAGACTGTAGACAGTGAGAGGGGAGAGCTGTGCTCTTCCCGTCTCACCTGTCGCAGGAGTTCCAGCACAGTGCTGTGCTAGAACTCCTGTATTGGAGGTGACAGGGTCAATAAAGAGAACCTGTCACCTCCAAATGCTATCACACAGGGGCTTGTTAGCTAGCTCCTGTGTGATAGCAATAAAGTTAAGTGGAAAAAAAAGAAGAAGAAATAATAATTAAATAAAAATAAATAAAAAAGGTGATTAAAAAAGTAAAACATAATAAGAAAAAAATATATTAAAAAATAAGAAAATAACTATAACAAATCAATAAACAAACAATAATAAGATAAATGTAAAAAAGTAAACGATAAGCTAAAAATGTAAAAAAGTAAAAAAATAAATAAAAATAAAAAAGTGATAAAGAAAGAAACAATAAAAATAAATAAAACTAAGCATGCCGCCCCGCCATCCGGTTGCCATTCTCCGTTGATGGGGGGGATGCGGGAAAGGGGGCGCATAGCAGAACCTGGCCTTGGGGCGGCAAGGAGAGTAAATCCGGCCCTGGCTGTATTACAGTAATAGGGGTACAATTAGGTTTCCTCACATCTCTACTCCCTATCTCAAAGGCAATTCTTCTATTGTTACGGAATCCTATTTACTTTTAAAGCATTCTTTTAGAGGTTCTCAAAACTATACAAACATTCCATTTATCCAACTGTATTTGTCAAAGGCAAAATCCACCTGCATACATTATAGCCAGACAGTGCTGGGCCCCCAATTCCAGTGTAGCTCCCATCTAGTAATCCCACTGAATGACATCTGTTAAGCCTTCTTTAGCCTCAGCTCCTGGTTTATCATTCAAAGTATGTAAGGCTGACTAGCATGGCATAGCCAAATAGCATTTTCAGAAGGGTGACATCAATGGTTCATACTTTACTCATTATAGGTGTCCTATAATCCTCCTTTAAGCTAAAAATGGCAGCAAATGTAAAAACAAAATGTGCTAAACAGGAAAAATGACATACAAGTCAAATTTCTCCTTTCCTGTTGGTGAGAAATTTTACATTCAATGTTATCAACAGCCCTCCACATAATGTCACTGTCATTTCAGCTTTACCGATCCTTTTCATCTGCAGGCTGAATGATTTTCTGCAGCTCACAGAACTCTATTAATGTGGCGACAATTAGTGACAATTTTCAGAGGTTTAATTTTCCCATGTCAAAACAAAACTGTCACGCAGGAATAAATAGCAGGCCAAATGTTTGGCAATCTGCGAGCTGTGGGGAGGGAAAGTTGCTGCTTTAAATTAACAAGGAATGGAATAATTAGAAAAAAGCTATTTTTAGGGATAATGAAGACAGTGCCAGCAAGGAATGCGCAGCAGCAAGAATACACCGGATCCAGCTGGTCACTTGGAAACCTTAAAGAGTTACAAAAAACACTTACAAATACGTGCTATTGCGTCTCAAGGAAAGGGTACCTGTCTTGGATCAATACTGCTTCATTTTATTTTTAGCACAGGTTTCTTGGTGTTGACAGTTTGGTACTATGTAAACATCCTAAGGGCAATTTCTCTGTTAGTATCACCCTAATGTAAATTATGCCTGAGGTGCAGGGGCAGTGTTAGCAGATCAGTTTAGGTTAAAAGTTACATTCAAGAGTTAGGTACATGGTTGGAGAGAAAGTAAAATGTATTATCTGTGAGCGCATTTTTTTTCATAGACTCGTTTCTTCCTACCACATCATGGTGCGGGGGAAAGTCAAACGTATACTCTTCCTCTAGGAGTTTGCTGTATGTGTAATCCTTGTGTGGCTGAACACCGTATGCTCCATAATAATCATAGTCTCGAACCTGCAGAGAAAGGAAAATAAAGGATGACTTAAAGAACATAAAGCACTTGCTGCTTATACAATTACTACATTACTATAGAATAATATGGTAATTTGGGAATAAAAAACTGATCGTTTATGATAGAGATACACATCTGATAGTCATCTGATAGTCATACACATTTAGAAGAATTCAAACTGCAAATGTGTGTGTGTTGGCCTTTCCCTTCCTCAGCATGCAACAGGTCTGAATTTGAACAAAAAAAGTCTCTGCCCCCATGAACCATTAGGAGCTTTCCTTCCTGTGCTCCATGTAGTCATGATGGTTAAGAGGTAGGGCTGGACCCAGACATAGTCGAGTGGACACCAAGTTATGTCTGGTTAAGGATATCTGCTCATTTGCATATTACAATAAAGACTAATCAGGGTTATTCACTTAGCTGCCATAGGCAGCCGAGTGAATAACCGAGCCGAAGTGAGGTGAGCCGAACGCTGTTTGGCTATTCCCTTCAGCTTTGTACGGCTGATTTCAGACGTACAACGGCTAAAATCAGCTGTACAACGGCTAAAATCAGATGTACATCGGCTGCCTTCGGTCAGTCGGCTGAGCCAAAGTGCAGAAGGACTTCGACTCAGCCGATCCAACATCTGGATCAGCTGAGCCAAAGCTCCGGCAGCTCACTAGCTACCGTTCGCCCCTATTCTCATAGGGGCCTAACGGCAGTAAGTGAATAGCCGAATGCCATCGAGCAGCATTCGGCTTGGCTATTCTGCTCGGTACTTCTGAAGTAGCGAGCAGTATACAAAAAAAAAGAGAAACAAATGAAAAACAATTTTGGAAAATTATTTTACTTTTTTTTTATGGTCAAAAAAATATATATTTTAAATATTTAACTCCCTCTTCCATGTTTCTAGTGCAGATCAGAAATGTCACAGTACAGTCTGATTGTTGGTACAGGTGAAGATTGAGCTGTTTGAATGGCCATCTGCAGCTACACAGCTGAAGCATCAAAGACAGATATGGCCAACGCTAACAGTTACAATTTCCAGGTTTGGCAATTGACGCTGATGCTATAGACCAGGGCTCAGCAACCTTGGCACTCCAGCTGTTGTGGAACTACAAGTTCCATGATGCATTGCAGGACACTGACTGCCAAATGCATGACTCCTAGAAACAGAGGCCTCTGGGATTTGCAGTTTCACCACAGCTGGAGTGCCCAGGTTGCCTGGGCACTCCAGCTGTTTGGTCCTACCCTTGCTATAGACCAAACCTTGTATAGGAACAATAGAATCAATGTATATGAAGCATATTCACAGATCAATGTAGCTCTGCTACAATTGCATCTTCTATCCTGGAATTCAGTCTCCAAGCATGTCAGTATTAAAAGATAGCAGATGCCAGTGCACTAGGCGATTATTACCAGAAAAGGTCCAAAATGATCTTCCTGTTCAAGTACAACCATCACGTTAGTTTGCACCTCATTTCTCTATATTATTATACAGAGAGAGCTTACAATCTATAAAGTGCCTTTTCAAACAAACCCACAAGGGCAGTTTACCTACCGCAGCTGACCCCTTCCTGTAAAACCATCCTGGCCTTTCCCAGCCATGGCGCTCCTGGAAAATGCAGCCCTGATTCAGCAGCTCCTGTAGGGATCACATTACACAGGGTATTACTTAGAATGATACTAAGATATAGAATACAATTACTAAAGGCCAGGCGTGTATTACTTGGAATGATACTAAGATACAGAATGCAATGACTAAAGGCTAGGCAGGGTTAACCCAGAAGGAGGAAAGACATCTGCCATGGGCACCTAAGCGCAAAGAAGTACCAGCTGGGGCCATGGTTCCCCCATGCTCACTCTCCAAGTGTAATCTGCAGGGCTGGCTGTTACTTTTGACAGCTTTATCCTGTTCTTTGTATCAGGGGGGCTGACAGCTGCCACCTCCAAACAGCCAGGGCCGCTTTATTCAGTGGGCATTTGCCCAGGGCCAACTGTCCAGGGCACACATAAAGAGGGGAAACTTTTCCTTTGTTCCGTGGCCACGCACATCTTTTCATTTGTGGCCACAAGGAACTGTTGTTTACTTGTGCCTCTGCCTCCTGCCAGCCAGCTCAGTGCAAGAACATATGCTAATATGCACTAACTGTATTACTGAGATGCTAATGTACCGTTATGTATTTTGAGCACTAGATGGGGCTGTGGTGCAATGCTGGTCTATGCTAGTCTTTGTGTGCATGTGTGCCTATGATATATATACAGGAAGTTCTATCTGTATATACAGGGGGGGGATTTCTTAAAACTGGAGCAGACAAAATCTGGAGCAGCTGTGCATGGTAACCAATCAGCTTCCCTCTTCAGTTTGATCAGTTAAGATTTCAGAAATGAAAGAGAGCTGCTGATTGGTTGCCATGCACAGCTGCTCAAGATTTTATCTGCTTCAGTTTTGATAAATTCCCTTCAGTATGTTTTCCTCTCTACTATGCTGTATTCCTGCATACATACATGTAATGTCCTGCTAAGCAAGTAAAACTTATTTAAGCATTCCTCAAGATCTCAGTGCTTCATCTGAACACATAACCAACACGGTTGAACACATTGTGGGCAGGAGGTGCATTTGGTGTACAAATTCAAATCTCTGTTATATTATATTGTTCATGTTGTGTGACATATTTAGGTGGGAGGTAAGGGAGAGGGAGTGAGGAGGAAGGGGCCCCCACTATTATTATTTTTTTGCCCAAGCCCTACCAGAGCTTTAAAAATCGGCCCTGCAAACAGCGGCTATTTTGACTCTATATACAACTTGCATAAGACCATTTTACGATCAATGAGTGATTTAAAAAAACACCTAGTGGCTTTATTAGAATATCTAATTGTCATGCAACTCAGTAAACAGATACCCACACCCAAGATAAGTCTTTAGGATCTATGTCATTTTTCTGTCAAAATCATTTCATGTTCAGGAATGTCCATATCTCCAACAACCAACCAATCATCCTACACATCATGTCACAGCTCAGCAGTTCTCAAAAAACAAAATCCCAGCTTTTATAATACAACAGGACCTTCCCATGATCAGTCTGTGTAAACTAAACAGTCATTCAGTCTGATATAAAGGAAGGGGTAGACACAGACAACATTTCTCCGGGTGTCAGACTTCACATTAGCTGCTTTCTCACTGTAAGGAACACAGGTAAATATGATAATTGGTTGGATTTGGTTATCATAAATGAGAACTATGATGGTTTGGGATAATTACATTTTTTACGTTTAGAAGTAGACCAATAGACCTAGAGTTACCAAAAGACCAGCGTAATACTCAGGAATTAGGGCTTGACAAGCCTTGTAGTTCCTCTGCAGCGACAGTGTCCGGTTTAGACCTTCCCATCAAAATGAATGACAACTCACCCCCCTAGGATATGTGCAATGCAGTAACCACAATGCAACAATATGAACAGGTCCCAACCTTTCAGAATTTTTTTTTTTTTTAGTTTTGGGTAGAGGGAATGTGTTAGAGCAAATGTTAGGTTTCCCTGCTATGTGGGGTCCATTAGAGAGATTTTCTCCCACTAAAATGTAAGATGACAATGGTTTCACCATACAATGGTTTCCTGTCTAGTGAAACTGTTCTAGGGCAGTACATCTCTCTAACAAAGAACCGGAATATGGTAAAACATGACAGTGGCTCTAATCCTTCCCCGCTCTTTCCAAAACTAAAACTAAACAAAAAAAACAGTTTTGGCAGGACATTTACTTTAACGTTTCATCTACCACACTGAAATTTGAGTTTTAGGTGGACTGACCCTTTAATAACCATTTATTATCTATGCAGCAGGACATTCCTTGGATTATTTTACGAGTAAAGGACCAACATCTTTCAACCAATTTATATTCTTGGTTTACTTTCACCTCCTTACCTCATGCAGAGGATCTTTTCTCATATTTCTTCCAGCCACAGGCTCATCATATGGAAAAACTACAGAGTAGTTTTTAGCGTAGGACTCATGGCTGCGTTCACGCATCCAGCGGTTGTGATTGGTCAACGAGTGGTGGAATCTCCTGAAGCACATAAAGATAGAAGAAAGCATTGTTTCATACACCTGCCACATAAAAGTGGACTTTTACAAAAATGTTAATTTTGGCCAGTGTTCATTGACAATGCCCACCCTAACGTATGGCCCATTCAAGTACATCCAGGTAATGCCAGTGCATTCCTGATTTTAGAAGGTGTATGGAAGCACCTTCTGTAGACACATTTCATATATTTCCGCAGCTGATCTGAAATAAAGTGATGTCATGATTTTCAAAGAATTACATAAGTGAACCAAATGGCATTTTCATATATTTCTCCAAATTGTTCTTTTATACCCTGTTTCCCCGAAAATAAGACCTACCCCGAAATTAAGACCTAGTACCATTTTTGGGAATTGCTAAAATATAAGACCTACTCCGAAAATAAGACCTAGTTGTGACCATTCCCATGGCCGCTAAGGCCTGAGGGGGAACTGAATAGCTGCAGGAGAGAATCAGCAGTGCCAATGAAGCCAGCGCTAGAGGAAGCGAGGCGGCAGCGCAGGGAGCACACCCGCATAAGCCGATGTTTCCTCTATACCCACGGCTCCTGCAACAGGCGGAGTGATACCAAATGCACTCTGCCTGTGAGGAATCTATAGTGAAAGTAAGCTTCGCTTTTTCTTATTACCAAATTGCTCTTGGAAAGGTAGGGCACCCCTTATTGCCCTGATCACCCTATTCTTAACTTTGCCATTTTGGATTATTCAATTTGGATTTGCATTAACTTTGGATTGTTATACATTAAAAACAAAAATAAGACCTACCCCGAAAATAAGACCTAGTGTGTTTTTTTGAGCCAAAAAAAATATAAGACAGTGTCTTATTTTCGGGGAAACACGGTATATACCCATAAAAAAAATCAACCTCTCTATGTGATCCATTGTAAATTGGTTTGTGAATCTTTTGTCTGTGGTCTCAGGCTGTACAATATAGTATACTGCGCTCTCCTACAGAGTATCATTAGTGGTAATTATCATTATTTATGACTAGCTTTTGTTGACTTCCAAAGACCAAACAATGGCATTCAGGGGTGCACAATGCATTCTGGGAGTCACCAATGACCCCACCTTTCACATCTCCAGAATTCTAGCCAGGACCGAAATTCCTGAGCATTGTCTTGCATTGCGTAGAAGTGAAAATTGCCATTGAAGGGAAAGGACATCCATCCAGCAACTACACCTTCCACGTTTCATTCTTTCACCCCCATCATTAGCCCGTGGCATAATTAGACAGCGCTGCTTTGGGGCAGAAATACATTTAATGACTAGTTCTACTACACATTGTGATTATCGCCTGGCACGGTCCAGGCACTTGAGAATGGGCGATAATCAAGTGTGTCTGCAGATGCACAATAAAGAAGAGATTAGGGGCAAATGTACGCAGCGAGTGACAAGGGTGATTTCCAGGGTAATTAACGGACATGAAGCTGCAATTATTATCCATAACTCAATGCAACTTTTCTGAGTTTTAAAGTATTATGTAAAAAACAAAAAAAGTGAAAGGAAACCTCTACATTTGATAACTACTGACATTTCCCTGACCTTCCTGATTTGCATACTTGTTCTTGGTCAGTGACTAAAAGCAATAAAGCCACAGGATCAGCATAAAGACAGGTGAATAGCATTTTCAGAGGTCAGCAATAGTAGTCCGCATGCTTCCCTTGGCTAAACTTTACTTGAAGCTTCCAAAGTGCCAGTACACTCTAAAGCCTTGGTTCTCAACTGGTGGGTCGTGACCCAAAAGTGGGTCGCGACCCCGTATTCAGTGGGTCGCCGCATGCTTTCCCCTTTTCTAGGTGAGAGGCTCCTCAGCCTCCCCCTAGCGCACCGAGCAGCCATTCAAAATATGCTGCCCAGCACCGAGTGTTGACTTGAGGTGGGGTCGGCTGGAGATATCGCTGCGAAGGAGCTCACTCTATACGTGCACTCCTTATAGCTCCCTCGAATGTCCTGTAGAGGTGCCTGGACCGGAGTGACATCACATTCTGGCTCCCGGCATGTCTAGAGGTGCACATGTGAGCTACACAAGCATTGCACATATGGATGGAGCTCCATCACAGCACAGCAGCCCACACTCAAACTACCAAGCGTTCTATTGCAGTACGACATGGGTCTCAGGAGATAAATCTTAAAGATGCATTCAAGTACCTTAACCATTAATAACAATGTAGCTTATTTGTGCATCACTCAGCTGTAGATCTTCAAATAATCTCTAAATTGGTGCTGACACTGTCCTTCCCTCCGGAGGGTGGCTACTTTTGTTCCCCACGGTCCCTGTGTGTGTGTTGCAAAGTAAAACAGCAAAAAGTTTTCCCAGCACACTCACCAGCCAGCATGCAAAAACACTTGTCTCACCACCAAGGTTAAAACAGAGGTTTAGTTACACGTCTTCTGCAGAAAATATGAAAGCCGCACAGCCACGTCAAGGCACCTCTAAATAGTGCGGTCCTAACTCTAAACTAGGAGAGTCTCCATCTTGGAGCACATATGGCAAAAAAAATCAAATTGGGTGCAGGTTTGTCAGGAAGAAGCCCAACCTCCCTTAAAGGCACAGAGACGCACAAGGGATCCCGCACATCACAACGGCAGCTGAGACCCCCCATGCATCACTGCACCAAATCAGTCAAGCAAAACAAATGGCAAACCCACTCATCAATTTGTTACCAGTTAGCTGCCGTTGTGATGTGCGGGATCTCTTGTGCATCCCTGTGTCTTTAAGGGAGGTTGGGCTTCCTCCTGACAAACCTGCACCCGATCTGATCTTTTGCCATATGTGCTCTAAGATGGAGACTCTCATAGTTTAGCGTTAGGACTGCACTATTTTGAAGTGCCTTGACGTGGCTGTGCGGCTTTTACATTTTCTGCAGAAGACCGGTAACTAAACCTCTGGTTTTAACCTTAGCGGTGAGACAAGTTTTTTTGCATGCTGGCTGGTGAGTGTGCTGGGAAAACTTTTTGCTGTTTTACTGTATAAGGCCCTTCCATGTGCACCTTGCTGTAAAGCTGGTAAGAAATTGATGAGTGCGTTTGCCATTTGTTTTGCTTGACTGTGTTGCACAGTAGCCACCGCTCCAAGCATGCTCCTGGGATGGACTAAAATCTCAATTCAAATGAGTAAACTAAATGTGAGATTGTAGTCTATCACAGGAGCGAGCTTGGGGCGGTGGCTAAATTACAACACACAGGGACCATGGGAAACACAAGTAGCCACTCTCCAGAAGGAAGGACAGTGTCAGCACCAATTCAGAGATGATTTGAGGATCTACTGCTGAGTGATACACAAATAAGATACATAGCTATTTTGGTTTGTACACTACACAGGGATCTGTGTGACAATATTTCACAATTGCGACCAGCAAAATGTTAAATAGAGAGTGAGACCTAAAAGGACACATGCCTCAATCTGCCAGACACAATTTCATATTTCTTTGCCCACCTCTTCCAAGTGAACAGCACAACTTACACAGAAGCAGAACAGGGAAAGACCACAAAGCACATGAAAAGCTGAAGGTTACTTCCTGCCTTGGTCAGACCTTCTCGGTTATAACATGCATTAGGAAGAGGACTGGCCACAACCATTTGCTATCTGGCAGCTTGAGGCATGGGACACCAAAACAGTATGTTTGGGTGGCAGGTTTCTAATATGATGGTGAGGTTTTGTCAGCTATAGACACTGAAAGCACACTTTATTAGATTATTGATTGTTTCTGTTCTGTCTATATTGAGAAAGTCATGCCAATGTTACGGGAATGGTTCTGCCTTTATGATGATCAGATTATCGGTGCCGTGTTTTAATAACATTGCACTCTCGTGGCAGCCCTTTGCATTAACGTGCACTAATGACATTGCAGCGGATGCCATATTCCACAGACCGCATGTAATTTGAACTCATTCTCTGTTCTTGAAGAGACAGTGAGCCAACAACAGAAGCAGATTTGTTCTGTGGAATCTTATTTACTGCTTATTTTGAGAGTAAAGAAATTAAGATTTTGGGGGCTGTCAAAAAATAACACAGAAAGGTCATCTTCAGAAACATCAAATTGCATATTTTCTTTTCTGCGTGTTGAGCTAAATTTTGTTTGATGGACCTCTCTGTCATATTAGAAGTTATTTCACAGGTCTGCATAAATAAATTGCGAACACGTTACAATATATTATTTTATAGGGATGCACCGATACTAGTATCGGTATCGGTGCCGATACCAAGTATTTGGGCGAGTGCTCCCATACTTATCCCGATACCAGAACTTCTGGTCAGAGGGAGATTTCCTCTGATCGGCAGTGCCGTGAGGGTACATGGTCAATCAGGAAGCCAGGCTGCTGGAAATGACTTGTGGCCCAGCTTCATGATTGGCCGGGAAGCCAGCTCCATGCTGATTGGCCGGCCCGATGCCGATTGCCTGGGAAGTCGGCTTCCCAGCAATCAGCATGGAGCTGGCTTCCCGGCCAATCAGGAAGCCGGGCAGTGGGTAATGACACACTGCCCGGCTTCCTGATTGCCCGGGAAGCCGGCTCTAGGCTACCTTAAGTACCGGTACTTGGTATCAGCGAGTACCAAAATATAAATATCAGTACTCGATACCGAGAAACCGGTATCGGTGCATCCCTATTATACATTTAAAAATTTTCATTTTTATCATAAACAGCAATTCTTGAGCTCCATTGACTTTGACAAGGATGAGAAGAGGGCATCTATCTGCTGTAGATAGAAAACATAATTTCCTCAGTCTCCTTTTCCCCAATGATCAGGCTGCAACATGGTAATTTTGCAGCAAGTCAGAAAGTAGGAGGCTGTAGCAGTAGGAGGCTGAACTGTGTCAGACATCAGTGAGCACAGCCAAGAACTACACAGGCACCAGGATTTACAGGATTGTGTCACCTTTGAACCAGTCCAGGAAATAGATAGTCACACTAGATGATGTCAGGACAAAGATGACACAAGAAAACAGCAGATGCAGGCATTGTCAGGCTGAATACTGTGATCGCTGCGAGAGGTGATAAATGCCTGCAAGTGTTACACTTACACATTACTAGCATGCATGGATTTAACATAAAAAAACCTATGTCTAATGCTAAGTATACTTTAAGAACAGTGGAGATATTTCTTTAGGCGTTATGCATTGCTGCACAATTGTTCTACTGTAAGATGCATGAGCCCTGCGGAGATGACATGTCCCACCTGATGTCGTAGCCGTACATATCCTTCTCTGGGCGGCCATGAATTATCCAGTGCGCCAGCTCCTTCCCACATCCACCGCCCAGCATCATACCTGCGGAGACCACAGGAGCTGTCATAGAAGATCCATCCTAACACGATTTCCCAGAAACTGATTCAAGGGCACAATTAGAGGTAAATACGGAAAGCAGAATTGTGCAGAATGCGCACAATGTTTATATCAACCAATCCGATGCTTTGTTTCAGTTTTTAACTTTGCCCTGCCATTTTATACCCGGTAGCTGTAGGTAATGCTGTGGATGAAGCTCGGTGCAGGGGAAGCTGCGAGTGCTGATACCAGGTGTAGCTGGGAAATGCAATTACTCAATGATTGGAACTTTGGCCTTGCAGCAATGGCGTCTTGAGCGCAATTCCAAATGAAAAACCTTGAAGGGCATTTATAGTACTGTATATAAGACATTTTCTGTGGAGTTCAGTGACCGTATAGATGTATGGAATTCTATAGTGAACCCTAAAATTCCTAAAGGAAACCCAGACTAAGGTAAAATGTAGGCCGCCATAGTTGACCTCTATTTGAAAATGCTAGTGGTCTCTGGCATCAATACTTTCTGCGTCACTTACCTGGAACCCTCCCTAACGGGCACACAAATATCAATTAAAACCTGGCAGAGGTCCTAAAACGTTTCCACTATGAAAATGGCAGTTTGGTGGGAGGCAGTTAAAGTGTCACGGTCATGCTCCAAAAAATCCTGTGTAATTAGACTCTGACGGAATCACCCATTTGCTGACTCATGTGCTGTACTCTAAGTCCAGGACAGGGACTTGATGGATATGTTTAGGTTCCCGAACATCGAGCTGTTTGCGGTACTTGGTGTAGCATGGAAAAAGCATTCTGGGTCAGCAGTTATTGGGTGTGGCAACATATAGACCCACTGACATTGTGTGGGAGCTGCAGGCCAGCAAGACTGCATGGGGCTAAAACTGCCACAGATTTAAATCTAGTGTCTCCTTAATATCACTTACCTGCACTGTTAAATCCGCAGCCCAGGAAGAAGCCGCGCACCTCAGGAGACTCTCCTAGGAGAGGCTTGTGGTCAGCAGTGAAGGATTCTGGGAAATAAAGCAGAGTATGGCTTATTCAATAGATATGGTCCCTTTCATTTCTTTCTGCAACTTAAATTTCTCAAACTCTGATATCTGAATCTATACTGACCTGTCTGTAAAGAAGACTGTATACAAAGTCTTCATGTCAGTAGCTGGGCACATGCAGAAAATGTAAAAGACATTAGGACTATTGTGTGAGCACTCCTCCTCCACAACAGGCCATGAGATTAGGTATAACAATACTCTATTTTGATGCAGTTAGTTATGGGGCAGATGTGTAAATCTTCCTCCCAGCGTAAAGCTGGGCGAATGCCATTCACACGGCATTACTGCCACTAGATGGAGCCCAGGAACATAGGAATTTCTATGCTCCTACGCTGTGCAGAAGATTTGTACAACGGCCTCATAGTATTGGAAAAGCTAAAGCAGATTGTACAATCAGATTGTAATGTGTGTATACAGCTTAATAACATAGCATAGCACAGCGACCAATAACAGATTGTCAGGCACAATGTCATATCTCCAAAACCCCAAAATTGTTCTGCTGATTAAAGGAAATTTGTTGCCAAGAGATACATGTAGGCTGCTATTGCTGAACTCTTTGAAAATGCTAGTTCTCCGCATGTATTGCTGATTTTATCTTTTCAATATGACCAGCAACAAGCGTGAAAGTGGTGCTCTGACTTCACCTGTTGCATGATTGTTCTAGGTAAGCAACTCAAAGTATCAAAGACCAGGGGATCGGCATGATGATCAGCAGCTAGCATTTTCAGGGTTAAGTCACCAATATTTCCAATAAAGTTCAATAGAGTTTATTGAATAAATCTCTCTTAGCTTTAGGTTCCCCACACAGAGAGCTCAGGGGTTTGGCAGGACACGGGGCTGTGACACAGGAAAAGAAAGATGTTACAGCTTTCAGGATGAAGCAGCAGGAGGATGCATAAAAAAAAAAAAAAAAAAAACCCTTCAAGGTAGAACAAACCCTATTAAAA
>NW_017306987.1:51738-57918 GCF_000935625.1 Nanorana parkeri
GGTATAAAAAAACAGGAGGAAGAAAAAAAAAAAAAAAAAAACCCTTACAGGTAGAACAAGCCCTATATAAATATTTAAAAAGCCTTTTTTTTTCTTACTTAGAGTAGTGTCACTTTAAAAAACATTGAATTGACTCAATGACACAGCTGGTTGCCCAGAGCAAAGCTTTAGACTAATGCAGCAGTAGAAATTTTACATTTTTTTCAGGGTTTAGACAGACACATACACAGAAGATCTATGTCTGCCAGTCTTGCTCACACCTCCATCAGCGGTAACAATGCGCTTTTATGGACAAGCATTTTCCATGTACATGTCAGGCCACATCTGTTATAAAAAGAAACATGACCTACATATTGGTGACCAACACAAAAGATAAGCCTGCGTGACATAGCCAAGGAGGAGCTATTTTTCCACTGGCTGACACAAATAACAGATAGTGTTTATAGATAGATCGATGAATGGAGTAATACTACCATGCAGTATCTAATGTAACATCTCATATGAATGTAAAAGAACACATGCACAGTACATACACTGCAATTTTTCCATAGAAACACTAAGCATTTACAGAGAGTTAAACAGTATTTCTACTATCAGGCATTCAGATCAACACACTCTGACTGCACAGGGCCACAACCGCCTGTCTCCAAAGCCTGCCGGTACCCCTCCTGCAACTGAACCTTAAAGGAGAACTATGAGGTGAGTGATTTTCACTCAGCCTCATAAACTGAGCCGACCTGTGACAATGAAACTGTCACAGGTCGGCTCAGTAGATTGGAAAGTGAGCGAACGCATACCGCAGCTCGCTCACTTCTCCATCTATCCCTGCAGAGAGCCGTGACTGTCACTCACGGCTCCGTGCAGGGATTCCCCCCCTCCCCTGTCAGATTCTCCAGCGCTGACTGGCGGAATGGACGGGGGCGGAGCGGGCACAGCTGGCTCTGCCTCTAGATAGGCAGAGCCAGCTGTCAATCCCGCAGCTGGGTGGATCTCGACAGCAATGTCGGGATCCGTTCTGACTGCGGCGTCATCAGTATACCTCGAGCTGTAGCTCGCGGTATACTGAGCTTTGGGTCACAGGAGAACGCTAGTTTGTGTTCTCTCGTGACCCTTAGGAGAACTATGGGGAAAAGCCCTGAGCCCATAGTTCTCCTTTAAGCCCTCACTCACACCGAGAATGTTGTAGCGCTTTTTCTGCTCAGAAAAACGATCCAAAAAAGCCCCCCCATTCATTTCAACGGTCATGTTCACACCCGAGTGTCATGTCGCTTGCAGTAAAATGCCCGTCGCTCACTGTGAATTAGCTTTTTTTTTGGCAGATTCTGCGCTTCTTGGTCTAAGAGACTTCAATAGAGATGCTCAAAAACTCGTGTTGGTGTGCGTTTGTGCATATTTTTATGTGCGTCTGTCTATTGACATCAATGTGCCACAATCTGGTCATTAAAACTTGCGACTTTATATATGAGCGTAAAACACGCGTAAAAATATGCACAATCACGCAAAAACATGCTGCACAAAAACATGCTGAAAACGCGCTTATTTCTTGTTGCTCAGGTGTAAATGCAGTGTAAACCTTTTTCTCTTCTTCTTCTCGCTTATGCATTTAGTTTGTTCAAAGGATTGCTGTGATCTCTAAAATTCTCCAGTGAAATACTGCCCTCTTGTGTCTTTTCTTTCAGCCCCAATTATTTTGCTCTAAGTAGGACAGACAGAGATCTCACAGGTATGGTATCATGGTAAGGGCTCAGGTAGGCAAGGGTTAATGGGTCATTACCCAAAAGTAGAATTTTAGTTACAGGTGAAGCGCAGTGGAACAATTAAGTCCGTGCCTTCTTATAGGTCATGGATACTTCAACAATGTGATCTCCCTATTATAATTCCCGAGTATCGGTGGTTCCTACCCACCTTAGATTAATGTTCTCACACCAGAGAATAACTCCTAGGGGAGGAGTACGCCACCTCAGTTGTCAGCAGTAATTATTTTAGCATTAGAGGGCTCAGATAAATCATTTAGTGTTTTGCCAGCACCTCTCACTGGTTCATTAGACAAGCGGTGGAAGTGAACAGATACGCCTTCAACTTTGCTCCTTTTGATTCCACATCTTTTCCCAGCTCATAGCGTCAGAATGTCCTTGACACATCCATGACATTCTTAATGCTTCAAAACAATGCCGAGGTATTTTATGACTTTTCTACTCTATCCCCCCAAAAATGGCTATAATTATTTAAACATCAGCATTGTTGTGAAGCTTCAAGAATAAGAAAGGTTTCCTTAGGGCATTCTGACACTATGAGCCGGGGGCCTTTTGCAAGAAAGATGTGGAATCAAGAGCAAATTTGAAGGCATCTCTGTGCACTTCTAACACTTGTTTTATATGTCTATTTGTGACCTCATTGGGCAGATTTTTCCTTTACGTCCTGTTCCAGTGATGGCTGTAGAGGAAATAGCGGTTGCTGCTGTTACCAGGACAGGGAGGCACAGACATTAAAACACTGTCCCAAGTTCTAACCCTCCTTTCAGAAAAAATCATGCATGCAGCCATGCCTGAAGATCTGCGCGTGCACATGGACGACAGGAAGGTCAAGCCTAAGGGTTTGTCCAGGGAGATATGCTGTGGGATGTGGCTCACGACAAAGAGCTATGTTGGCTCATAAATCTGTGTGTAGGAATGCTTTGAGCATTACTGAGGAGAGTTGCTGACTGGTCGTCAGCTCCTGCCTTTTGTGATCTGACTTTGATTTTTACCATCTGAATTTTGTCATGGCTTGCCTGACTCTGCGATATCCGGATTCATAGCTACTGCCCCCGTTTTGTACTCTGACAACCCTCTCTGCTTACGTCTTTGTACCTCTACTGCCCGGCTGTGCCTGACCTTGCCTCGTACCAGGACTTTGATCCTTGCCTACTGCCTGTGTGCCACTGCCATCTGGCTGTGTCTGACCTTGGCTTGTCTTCTGACCTCGCTGCCTGTCTGACATTCTGGAATTCTGTTGCTGATCCTGGTCTCCGATACTCTCCAGTTTCCAGACAGACTGCTGACTTGCTGCATCTGGACAAGCTGTCCAGATGGCCACTCCGTGTCCTGCATACTCTGTCCTAATACCAGGAGGTGCCGGACAGGACGTGTAAGGGAAGCCTTCACATCACTCGGCCTCCACCAGGGATGTGACACCTTCACTGCTCTCCCCAATAGAGACACATAAAGCAATAAGAACCTGACAGAGGCTCTAAACCTTGCCCACTCTATCCAAATAGAAACAAAAAATTGAGGTTGCGCTTTAAAGAAACTGAAGGGAGTTCCTTTTCAGCCTCCCTTACCTGGCCAAGAAACTAAACGCCAATATTGGCAGTAACAGTCTCTGTTTGGTCTGTACGTTTTAAAGCTAGAATCCATTTCAAAATGTTATTCCCTTTGCATAAAATATGAGAAATGTTGGCAAAATAAACAGCCAGAGCACTCGTACACTTACAAAATCTATCAACAAAATCGGTTTCACTGGATTACATTTATTTTTGTTGGAATACAGGGAAAATTAATGGAGGGGTTAACCAGAACAGTTTCAGAAAAGGGCTAAGCTATTGTATTGGGACCCATTATCCTCTAATTAAAAAAGATGGCGCGCTGTTGATTTTAGAAGTGGCTGTAACTCACCTGGGCCACACACCGTGGACTTAATCCCAGTCTTCTCCAAGGCAGGAACCCTGTTGATTGCCCCCTGGATGTGCTGCATGAAGACATCCCAGTCCAAATCGAAGAGCCCAAAGGAAAACTTGTCAGAGACCTGTCAGAAAGAAACAGAGTAATTACCTGGCGGTGCAGGAGGTGCAGTAGAAGAGTCACTGTTGACACTGGAGAGAAAGAGCAGGGGGTGGAGAAGAGAAGCATTGCGAAGGAGGTGAAGGGGTTGCAGTAGAGAAGGCATTGATGACATTGGGGAGAAGAAGCAGGGGTGACAAAGAGGATATAATGATGACATTGGGGGAAGGTATAAGATGCAGTAGAACATACACTGATGACACTGGAAAAAAGGTAAAGGGGGTGCAGTGGAGCATACACTGCTGACATTGGGGAAAAGATAAAGGGGGAGCACGAGAGTATACACTGATGACATTGAGGAGAATGTGAAGAAGAGGCTATAATGATAACATCGGGGAAGGTGCAGAGGGTGCAGTTGAGTATGTGCTGATGATACTAGGGAGAAGATGCAGGGGATGCAGTAGAAGAGACACTGATAATATTGTAGAGAAGGTGTAGGGGTGCAGTTGAGAAGACACTGATGACAATGGGGAGAAAGAACAGATGGTAAAAAAGAGGATATAATAAGGACATTGGTGGAAGGTACGGTAGAGCATACACTGCTGACATTGGGACGAAGGTGGAGGGGGAGCAGTAGGGGAGACACTGATGAAGGATTATGAGGTGTAGAAGAGGACACATTAATAACATTGTGAATAAGGGGCACACATATATGGGAGTTTTAGGGTCAGAGCACCAGTTTTACTCTTCCTGGAGCTATGCAGGGAAATAAACTTGGATAGCACATGTGTGAATGACACTCACCTCCCTCTTTCCTACCACAGATAAAAATATCCGGGTTTCTCAGTTATACATAGGCTCTCAACAAGCTTGCGAGCAGTGCCAGGCCCTTATTTGAAATCCCCAATGTGCTTTTCAAACCAAGTACAATGGATACAAACAATGTGAATTTTTGAAGTTACAAATTTGGTATCAATAGTAAAAAAGATGCTTCAGCCCTGGATTAAAAATCTAAATTATACTGGCAAAAACTGAGCCACGCAGGTGATCTGTGTTAAGAGCATGTTTTTGCTCCAGCCTGCCTGGCATTACTGCCTGTCCAGGTCTGAATCTATTGAATACAGTTCAATTTACATCATATATGGTTGGAAAACAATTCTCCATTTGCGGTCTGTTTTTTTCCATGATGAGAAATTAAACCACAATTTATGGAATATCTGTATGAGGCAGGGCCGGAGGTGTAGACCTGTCATACGGTAATAACGGATAATAATACGAAATGTCGCTGACTGCACAGAAAGCAGCGGCACGACTCGCACTTCCTCAGCCCTCTTTATCTCGGATATGTGACAGCCATCAGCTCACCTCTTCCCAGAATATCGGATTTGACTCATAGCCGCCCACGGACAGAGCGTCACCTTGGAGACGCAGATACACCGAAGCGTCGTGGTCCCGCACATTTGGCATGTTCTAAAAATAAGACGGCAGGCAGAGATTTGAAGAAGAAGAGTTTGGACAGGTTGTAATCTGCAGAGAGCTCCCCAAACATTGCAACCCAGGAAAATGCAATAACTAAAAGGCTTCGCTGACAAGACAGAGATAATGGATAAGGTGTGAATGTAACACAAGCAGCCGGACTGAAACTGGCTGAAAGTCATGGGGTATCTGGGAGGGGTAGATATTAAGGACAAAGAACCTGGTATTAGAGCTGGTGCTGCTGGCTTGTTTTAAAGGTCCAGAATGTTATCTTCATCCTCAAGATGTCATGGGTCCAGGTAAATGGATATTACAGCTATAATAAACAGACCCTGTCAGGGCTCATGTGTGAGAGTTGGCAATGAATACTTGTTTTTAAAGCCGAAGGCTTCAAAATTTTATTCCTGTCTTTAGGATATCAAAGGGCATCTGGAAGAGATATTACAGTTTAATGGAAACCGCTCATGAAAGATACAGGGAGCCTGGGCTTTCTCAGGGTGAACAGCAGAACTCCCCAAATAATCAACTTGGCTGTAACAGTTTCCTTTGTCTTTTCTCCAGTCTTTTTAAAGCAAAGATGTATTTTAATCTGTGTCTAAAGTAAATACTGTAAGGGCCTAATTTATAAATGTTCTGTCCGGCTATCCATTCACATGGCACTGGCACCCCTAGATGGCTCTGACCAGTATAGGAATTTCCTATACTGGTCAGTGCCATCTAGGGGCACTAGTGCTGTGCAAATCCGCGTGGAACTTTTATAACTGAAGCCCTAAGTGTGGCCCTACACAACTCAGACTTAAACCTGCACTAGAAAATAAAAGCTGGACTGGTTTGCTCCCAGGATAATCTAGACAGTTCTTCTTTAGACCCTTGGATATACCCAGTAGTGAGCTTTTTCTATCCTGAACAGTGGAGCAGTAGCCATTTTAAAATACAACGCTAGGTG